>NW_027040594.1:0-122500 GCF_037179485.1 Ochlerotatus camptorhynchus
CACCAGTTAAATAAATAAAAAGCCATTTGAATTACATTGGCATACCCCTCGTATTTCATGGTTTTTATATGTCGATGTTTATATGCATCACAAAAGTCTAATGTAGATCTCTGAAGTGGACCTGTTGTGCTTAAGCGAACCCCACACGTATCAATATATTGACTTGAAGGGGAATTATTGACAATAATAAAGATGATGTGAGTACTGAAATATTGTCAATACCGATTTATTGACGTCAATATTGAATGTATTGATAATACGATTATTGTCAATAAAAGCAATCGTGTAGGGTTCACTTTAGTGAAGTATTTTTGAAGTAGCGAAAATGGGCGGAAAGAAAATTTCTCTGCAGGTCCGAAACAGGGATGCCAAAAATACAGAATAATCTGTATTTATACAGATTTTTTTTAGCAGTTTTTTAACCAAGAATCTGATTATACAGATGTACAGATTTTTTGATTAGATAGATGTATATACAGATATATTGAGGTCTGTCTTCAATACAGCTAATTTTTTGCGTCAGTCTTACTTTCATGTTCCCGTATGATTAATAACATTGCCATGAGAGTTAGAACTCAATGCACTGGATTACCTAGGTGAAGTAATCGGGCACACATAACTGCATGACAGCACTGTACGTACATGCATTAACCTACATCAAAAATTGCATATACATTGTTTTTTGATTACTAATACTTGAATGGTCTTATGGCGGTAAGCACCAACTGATATTATCCTTGGTTTAAATCCCGATAACGAATGTTGGTTATTCATACTGGCGACAAGACTCTGATGAGACAACGAAACCTTGCCCCCAAGCTCCTCCCCTGATCCTATCCTTCGACAATGTACCTCTCATACCTCGAGTAAGCCGCGAGTATTCAGCCCAACTTCTACTAGACATAGAATTAAGTGAATTTTGTTACAAACAAAGAACAATGAACTATCGGCTCCGTAACGCTAACGCGATTGAACCTACCAAATAAACGAACTAGTTAAAAAACGAATGTTGGGTTGATTTGATATAGACAGTGCTATTAATCAATTGAATCTTAAGTAAACGTTTGGCAGATTTTCCAAACATGGACGGTATTAAAAGTAAATCCAAGTTGAAGCTTACCGCTATTAATGTATACGAAGCAAAACGTACTAACACGATTTGATGCAAAAGCACTTTTATGACCGTTACCGCACTTCCAACACTTCTTTGTTAATTTTGGAGCGAAATACGCAATATTAAAACGATACAGATATTGATACAGATTTTTTGAAGAAGAAATACAGATGAAAAGATTTTTATAAGCAAAAATACAGATTTAGTTTTGGCAACCCTGATCCGAAATCTCATCGTGCGTGATTGCCAAGGATAGAACGCAAAATAGCCGAAAAGTATGGGATGAGCCGTGGTGAAGTTCAGAAGATCTATTTGAAGTTTCAATTGCTTGGAAGTGTTACTGATCAATCTGGAAGAGGACAAAAACAAAAATGAATTCAAATGTGTGGTCCTAAACAGTTCTGGGCTACAAAATGGTGAGTTGACAACCTGGCAGGATCGGAATACTTAGGAAGGGGGAATGAGGGGTTGTTTTGCATATATAACTTTTCCACGTTTCAATTTAAGTTAAACGGGAGCCAAGTCTCATTCAAGCCCATCGCATCGCTGGTTGTGAGAAGGTGATCTACCTTTATCCACTGACTTGCTCCTGCTTGCTGCAGGACCAAGTGTCACGCCGTCCGAAGCGGTAATGAGCAGACAGCAGCGCTGTGTTATATCTTTTCAGGTTCAAGCGGAACGCTGTGCAACCAAGTGGTACTCGATTATGACGACTGGGTTGGAGAAAAACGTTTATTTCATGAAAACAGAGATTAAATTATCATTTGTACATTATCAACATGTTTTTTTTATGCAAAATTTAAAAAGAAAATATTTATTTCAGCAGATTTGTATTGTAATTTTCTATCGATTGGCATATATGGATTTTACTTGCATCTATAAATGGCAAAGTTACAAGCATTTAAAACCTAACACTATTTCACCACACATATTTATTGATTTGCACCCCAGTATAGTCGACAAAGACGTAATTCTACGTCCAAAGGGATTTACGAACAGGCACTCGCAGAACCATCCTCGCAGTAAAATAAGGGCTGAATCTGTCGATTTCAGATAAAACCATCTCGACGACGACGTATTGTTTAACATGATTTGAAGAGCCATGTTGCTTGGAAGCTGCAATTTATCAGCAAGGCCAGCAAGAAAAAGTTAAGGGTTTTGCCCAAAGCACGACCGCATTGTTGACGTAGAACTACAAGATCGTTTTTGATGCTCCATTTACTAATATATTAATAAAAAAATAAATGTTTTTGAAACTTAACTCCAAAATGAACAATTTATTATTCTAATTTTTAAAATTGTGCGGTTATTGAATAAATCCTAAAATTAGGATAACTTTGGCCACTTTCTTGTTGGCTCATCACACCGCAACGGTCCAGGTCTGATTTACAGGTTTGCCTCCTGGTTGCTCACGCGCTTCCGTTAATCGCGGAGATATATTTTTTCATCACCTATCCGGTCATCAAAGTTTGCAGATAACGAAATGCACGTTAAACAGCATGATGGAAGCCCCTAAGCCATCCGACACAGTCGAAAACTGCTGCTTTTCTGCTGACTATTCCTGCCATCCAAGCCGTTCCGTTCCTGTGTTCGGAGTTGGTGAGGGGGTCTTCCAAGTTGCTAACCTAGGCAAGTACGATAATATTACCGCTTCCTGAAATCTGTCTCATTGACAGCGCCGCTTTTATGAATGAAGTGGTTGATACTGTACCACGCCCAGATGCTCAGCCGTTACCGGTCATCGAACCAGAGCAAACAGCATCAGCATACCTTCCAGCCAGTTTACCCAATGCCACTGCTTGCGCATCCTTCCTGACTTCTTACTCCGCTACTGATTTCGATGGCATTCCAGATCTTCGTCCAGGTAACGCTAGAAATAGTATATGTCCAGCCGAAGCTGTGAATGGTACTGCACGTCATTCAAGTAGATCAAATTTCCAGAACGATTCTTCTGTGCCTACTCCCGTTACACTTGCTTGCAACGAACCGGTCTCAGATGCTAATAACAAACTAAGGGTGTACTACCAGAATGTTCGAGGAGTGCGTACGAAAATTGACGACGTTTTCTTGGCTGTTTCGTCATGTCATTATGACCTTATAGTGCTTACGGAAACATGGCTTGATGACAAAATATTTTCACCACAGCTTTTCGGAGATTCCTACACCGTTTACAGAACAGATCGCAGCAATATTAACAGTCATAAATCACGTGGTGGTGGAGTGTTGATCGCTATTTCAACTAATTTCAACGGGTACATTGATCCCACTCCGGTAAATGTATCTCTAGAACAGCTTTGGGTTAAATTGAAACTGCATCAATGTTCAGTTAGTATTGGTGTAATTTACCTACCACCTGATCGCAAGAATGATTTACTGAGCGTGAATAACCATATCGAGTCTATCGAAGCGATACATTCACACCTTGGGAATAACGATCATACCATTCTTATTGGCGATTATAATCAATCGGGACTTGTCTGGAACACACCAAGCAACTATCGCTCTTCCGTAGATGCATTGCAGTCTCACATCTCTGTTGCTTGCACCTCGTTACTCGATGACTTCAATCTACATGGTCTGTATCAAGTTAACTATATTACTAATCAGAACATGCGAATCTTGGATTTCGCTTTGGTGAATGAAGCAACGCTCTCTCGATGCCAGATTGAAGCAGCTGTAGAACCACTCTCTTTTCTTGATGCCGATCATCCCGCTTTTGAACTAACTAATTAATTAATTTAGCTTTATTTAGGAGGCTTTCAGCCTTAGGCTGGTTCGCCTCCGAAGGTTGAACTAACTATTAGTCTCGCACAGCCTACTGAATTTGAGAGTTTCCCGGACGAACCTGGACTTGACTTTCACTGCGCTGATTTTGGAGGATTACTTGAAGCGCTACGCCAAACTGACTGGCACATCCTTGAATCCGCTGAAGATATTGACATTGCTGTAGAGTACTTCACCAGTGTGTTGAAGAGTTATTTGGTTGATTTTGTTCCAATGCGCAGGCCATCTTCGAAACCACCTTGGAGAAATATACATTTACGACGACTCAAACGTCTAAGATCCAAAGCACTCCGAACCTACTACCAGTCTCGTTGGCCTTTTTCCAAGCAACATTTCGCACGTGCTAGTAACAATTATCGCACGTATAACCGTTATGTATGTATGTATGTATGTAAGGTAGCCACCATCCTTTCAAGACTTGTCTTGTATGCAGCTCCACTTAATAGCAAGATCAATTTGAGCTACCGATCTGAATTCACTATATCGCTGTATGAAGGGCCAAAAACGGAAGGGTGGACCCGTAAGCAGAGACACTTACGCGAAATCCACGGGAATTTAAGAATCTCCTTCCAACGATACGCTCCAACAAATCGAATAACACAATTCGCAATACTTATTAAGCTTCCTACTGGATGGTTTGTTAAGAAGGGCGCGTCAATCGCCCTGAAACTGTTGGAGTAGAATTCACACCACCACAATCGAATCGGTAGGATAAAGAAAATGATAGTGTTTATTCCCTCCTAGACTCCGGCTGTCAATCATACCATCGTCCAGTTTCAGTTTGAATGATACCCTGATGCTCCCTCCCAACCCAGTATTTATTTATATAATAAAAATATATGCAATGGAGAAATGAAATATATCAGATCATTAAAATATGACATAATGAAATACATTTATATGGATAATATAGTTGCTACTGCAATGAAGAAGTATTTTACATATAATAAGATGCAGCTCTACACCTCCTCAGCTCACAACAGGTGGATGCAACACTGAAATGTATAGGATATATTAAGCAATTATATATATTTTGCTCGAATGATACTAACAATAATGCTAAAAATAGTGATGAATAACTAACGTGACGAGAAATAACCTGCTTAATAATTATAACATATAATATTATTTAATGCTTCTGTTTCATATTAATTTCGATGACTTGCTTGGGTAAACTGAAATATTAAGTTAAAGGTAATAGTATATCATGCAATGTATAATTTATATAATATATGTAGTGAAATGCAAAATGTATGTATGTATGCAGGTATTTCCTTAAAACACAGAAAATATAACAAAATACCAGTGGCGTCCCGTAACCTCACTATTGACCTGTGCATTAACTTTCAAAACCAGATTTAATGCCATATTCATATTTGAATCGGTTGAAAATACACTCAATCTTCTAGTTTACTCGATATCTATCTATTGCAAGCAATATATTGATTATTATTTATGTTTTGAGAGTTGGTGCACAGGTAGATCGAGGTTAAGGAAACGCCACTGGAAAATACAGAAAACCTCGATTTTAGTCACTCAAATTCTTTACACTCAAGCTATATATGAATATTTTAATTGCATGGTATGATTGAACTCAACTTTGCCTATTTAATTAATCCACAATTTAAGTAAAGAATCAATTTGCTAAATAATCGAGGTTGTTTGAGCATACAAGAGTTATAAAAATAAGCATCACTGATTAATTCTTGAAATAGCAAAACTCCGCAAAGGTAAAACAATTTAATAACATATGGTGATATTCAATTTATTCTCTGGGTAATCCAAATTCTGAAAACCATACACGCAGAAAAATGGATTTTTGTTTCAGGGCCTAATGTATTTTGTTATTGATTCAAACATATTGTATCACTATTTCAACGAAACATATTTTTGAATCAACAAAATGGTTTTTAGAATCAACAAACAGATTATTGACTCTACAACCGGTTTGCTGATTCAAAAATATTTTTCTTTGAACTAACCGAATAATATATTTGAATCAATACCAAAAATATATTAGGCCCTGAGCCAAAAATATATCCATTTGAATTTAAAAATCATTTCTCTGTGTGTAGATATCATATTATATTATTATAAAATAAATGTAAATAACAATAATTTGATGTTTGATACACCTTCTGTAAATGAAAATTATAGTTATAGTTATAGTTAGATTATTATGATATAATGAGATTTTAAATATGTGAAATAAAAATAATTTACTAGTCATGCAATATATAATATATAATTAATGTTAAATAAACATGTACCGTAAAACAATGAATGTTTTTCAAATTTTATATTTTTAAAACAAGTACTGAGGATCCAAGAGTTAATTCGTTAGTAATATGTTGAAAGAAAATTAAAGCATTTGCACTTTTTTTTTAGTTTTGTGACCTAACTTCTGCATTTTGATTTGGGGTTACTTTGATACTGCTCGATGAATGTAGAAAAAAATGAGTGAAACTCAAACAATTTAATTCTTTAAATATGAAACTTTGAATGAGTATATAATCAGAAAACTTTAAAAGCAATAATAATTCAACATTGAATTTGTGATGGCTGCATCGGAAAAAACATTTCATAAGTTATGGTTTGCGTGCTTTTTCAAAAGCGCGAAAAACACGAAAATGGTTTTTTTAATATTTTTGTAAAATATGTAACACATACTATATAAAACTATATACAATATCAACGGAAATACCCTAAGCTACAATATGGAATCAATGTTTCTTGTTTGGAAAACGCACAGCGAGTAAATTTATTCTTTATATTATACTATCAAAGTTAACCACATTATCAAAGATACCTCGTTTTACGGTACTACAAAATACAAATAAGCTCGATTTTAGTTAACCTCCGTACATTTAACTGATTTATTAGATATTATTGGAATTGAAACAAAATCTTTATTATGCACCATGGAATCTTTAAACGCAATATGGAATGCTTTTATAAATATTGGTAAACTTTAATAATGAATCAATAGTCAGAAAAATCGAGGTTATTTGGACAGTTAACAGTTTTCATGCACTTGTTATCATGCATTACAATGATGTGAACGAAGGCTGTAAAAGTGGTATGGCATTATTCAAAAAAATTTCCATCATCGAAGAGCTGAGAATCTACTTAAAGATTTAAATCAATAAATCCAGCCTAAACGGAGGACTCACGGACACAATAAGCTCCCCCGTCACTCATATTCCGAATCTGATTATTAAATGAGTATACAATTAAATATATCAACAAGTAGTGGAATTTTCTCTCCGGGAATGGATAAATAAAATGGTTAATTGCTCTGTCATATAAACGTTGAACATACATTAGAGAAAATCAATCAATGTTACGTTGCTTCTTCCAGTTGTGTTTTGATCCTGTTTTAAATATTTGTTATTGAATGTATAATAATAATATAATAGAACCTGGGATTTATTAAAACTCAAACTCCACGGTGATGCCCTTTACACAAGAATAAGCCTCTACTGCCGATGATCTTTTAAGCCTGGAAACAAAAAAGCTACGAAAAAGCGCTTATGCCTTCATTAAATTCTACTCATACGCGATGTTAATAAAAAATAATAAGATTCTCTTGAATGGGTCGCGTCGCGTCGCGTATACTCCGGCCGCGGCCTAAGACGGGTACAGAATCCATAAAACATTAACATTTTTGAGCTACCGTGCCCCTTACTTCACGCTTGACGCTTTACCAGCGTAAAAGCTAGCAATGCTAAATAGTAATTACTGTACATAAGTAATACAAATCCGTATTTTTGGTAGCACTGGTAGCAAGCTCCAATTTCCGATGCGCTGCAACTCCGTTGTCAGTATATTCTAATACACACGTACACGCTTATGCCATACAACTAAATAGAGATCCATCGAAGAAGTGCGAGCTAGAAAGAAACGCATTGATTGGAAAACAATGAATCCCTCCATTTCCGTGTGCTAGATAGAGAAAGACGATAAAACGTTATAAAGCTCTATGCAGATGAGAATCGAATTCGATTTCAACGCTGTTCCCCTGCAAGCGAGTAGTTCGAAAAAAGCGAGCCAACGAAAGAGACGATCAGTTTCACATTACTCGATCTCCTGTCCCTGTCATGGATTCCAAGTCATAAAAGCAAGACAAATGACACCCGTGGATGGACCATCTCTTGCAACTCAGCACACTCACAGGAAGCCTGTGAAAATGCAATGGTATCCGAAAAACATAACTAAGGGCAGGAGGAGAAGCTATCCTTTCCAAAATTTTACGTGATACAGTTCATGGATGCCCCCTTAGTGAAAGAGAAAGATAGAAATAGGTAGATGGTAGAATGGAGAGATCTCACCAATATTGATATGCGTCTGTGTTCCGTATTAGCCGCACGGGCACGCTCGTACTCATAGTTGTGTATGTATTTGCCTAGCATCGTACGCCGGTTCCACCAATTCTGCTGCATCTTCAACAAACACAACACGAGCCTTTTTGCACACACATAAGCTTGACCAAAATCGAATGCTTTTAGCTTTTCGGAATTCACAAATGACTTCGTTTTTTTTTTTCATCTTTTCCACATTCACTAACACAAAACAAAAATTTTGCACCCGCCATTTCTTCAAGCCCATTTCACTATGATGGCATTGGACTTTTTTCTTTTATCTTCCGTTCACTGCACATCCTCTGAATAGAGTCATTATCAGTCATTATTGTAATAATGTCTTGAATGACAATTTAATCACTCTTCGATGCAGCCGAACTAATAAACTCACCGACACATATATAAAAATGCAGATATACCGGGGGAAAACTTATGCACCTCCACTCGCGGCAAAACCACGATCCGAACTGGTTATCGCACGTATAACCGTTATCTGTACAAACGCTACTGCAAACGAACTCAGGAAAATCAACGCAGACATCCACGATATTTTTGGAAATTTGTCGACTCTAAACGGAAGGAGAAAGGGTTACACGTTGAGATGTTTCTGGGCGATGAAGTCGCCACCTCCGCTTTGGAAAAGTGCAATTTGTTTGCCACTCACTTCAGAAGGGCATTTAATGATTCTACGTCGGCTGCACGTCAAATCACAGAAGCTTGTAGAGATACACCTAGTGGGGTCTGTTCTCTGAGAAGCTTTGCGATCACGTCGAATCAGGTGGACTCCGCAATAAACAAATTGAAATACTCTGTGTCCAGTGCAGATGGCATACCGTCATGCATCCTGAAAAAATGCGGCGAAGAGTTGATTTTCCCTCTTACGACACTTTTCAACATATCATTACGGAAGCGTAGTTTTCCCACAAGCTGGAAAACATCGGTCATATTCCCCGTGTTTAAAAAGGGGGATCGACAGAACATCGAGAATTACAGAGGAATATCTTCGTTGTGTGCTTGTTCGAAGGTTTTCGAAATCATAATAAAGATGTACTTTTCGACTCCTGCAAGAATTATATTTCTACGGATCAGCACGGTTTCTACCCCAAAAGATCAACATCCACCAATCTCGTCCAGTTTACTTCGTTTTGCATACGCAACATTGATTCTGGTGCTCAGATCGACACCGCATACACTGATTTGAAATCAGCTTTCGATAAAGTTGACCACGGAATATTACTGAAACGTCTAGGAAGAATTTGTGTATCTGCGGATCTTATTAGCTTGTTTGGATCATACCTCACCGTAGCCTCACCGTTAATATCGGATTTGAATCTTCGGAACAATTTTCAAACTTATCTGGCGTGCCACAGGGTAGCAACCTGGGTCCTTTGTTATTATCACTCTTCATCAACGAGCTTTCTCTCGTACTACCATCTGGCTGTCGTGTGTCTTACGCTGATGACGTCAAAATATACACGATCATTAAAGGTATCGAAGCCTGCTATGCTCTACAATTTCTGCTGAATAGTTTTGCTGATTGGTGCACCCGGAACATGCTGACGTTGAGCATCCACAAATGTAACGTTATATCGTTTCAACGCAAGCTCAACCCGATTACGTATGATTATTCAATTAATGGTCAGTCCCTTGAGCGTTGTCTTCAAGTTTGTGATCTTGGTGTCATCCTGGATTCAGCGCTGACCTTCCGATCGCACTACAACGATATTATCTGTAGAGCCAACCGACAGCTGGGATTTATGTTCAAAATATCCTGCGAATTTACCGATTCTCTCTGCCTCCGGTCTCTGTACTGCGCACTGGTGCGATCGATTCTGGAATCCAACTCTGTAGTATGGTGCCCGTACCAGTCAACCTGGACTGGTAGGATCGAAGCAATTCAGAGAAAATTTGTGATATATGCCCAACGACGCCTTCCGTGGCGAGATCCGTTAAACCTACCACAATATGGAGATCGATGCAGATTATTGGGACTGCAGACGCTTGAGCAGAGACGGAATGATGCCCAAGCGGTGTTTGTAGCTAAAATTCTCACAGGAGAAACTGACGCACGGAAGCTACTAGGTCAACTTAACCTTTACGTTCCTGAACGATTACTTCGCCAACGGAACTTTTTGCTGCTTGAGCCCCACAACTCCTTGTACGGCCTTCATGATCCTGTCCGCTTTATGTCGACTAGGTTCAACGAAGTCTACATCCTCTTCGACTTCAACTCTACTGTGGCAACATTTAAGCGTTGACTGACTGAATTGCATTAATGGATCGAGTGAGATTTGTTATTTTGAAAGGTGAGTATGTAATATTCCATTGCTCCTAAATTGTAACGATTATGCTACCTGTATCATGTTTTTCTCGATTCACAACTGCCGACGAGGATTGCTTCGGCTGATGGATGTCCAATGGAGCTGATAGAATAATATTTTTTTTATGTTTTTGACTACAGTTGATATTTGAAGCCATGTTCACTTTATGTTATGTTCACGGATGTGCTTGTTTTGTAATGTTTATACTGTATTGTGAAAAGATATGGGGTTTTTACGCCATTTAAATTGGCTTTTCCCCATCACATTCATTAGGACGACAAAAAGTCAGATTAATAAATAAATAAATTAATTAATTAATTAATTAATAAATAAATAAGTAAATAAATAAATAATAAATCGTGTTTCAATTTGAGGTCTGTGTTTGGGTAACAATCTCAAAATGAAATTTTGATTGCCTTTCATTTTGCACACGCCGGTAAGCTACACAGACTCCTCCCATCCAGTGATGGAAAAGTTCGCAAAAAATCACTATGACTCGCGAACTTTTCCCGTGGAGAACTTCGTGAAATATCGCAAACTTTTCCAACACTGCTCCCATCATGAGTAGTTTGCTATCAAGTAGCGACACGCTCCTTTTGCGTAGTTTTCCAATGTCAATACCTTGAAAGCAAAGGGCAATTAACGAGTTATTAAAGAAAGATGCATGCAAGTTTGGTTACAAGATTACAACCCTGGAGAGAATTTTGTGTGGTATTTGGGGGCGTTCAGTCTATGGACAAACAGGCACAGATAAATTATATTCCAACTCTTTTCTGTAATAAGCTTACAAGCCCTGAAAAGGGCCGTTTTGTTGCCAAAGTTGATGAAGGTTTAACCTCCGAAACCGTACAGAGTGCGTCTGTCGCTTCAAAGCGTAGACGACATCCGCTTGGCGTGTTCAGAGTAGATAATAGCATCACGGATTACATTTTCCAGGAACACCTTCAGCACACTTCGTGTTTTCTCGTAGATCAGATCGGAGATACGTTTGACACCGCCACGGCGAGCCAGACGACAGATGGCGGTTATCACGAAGAACCTTACGATGACGCTTGGCGCCTTCTTTACCAAGACCTTTTCCTCCTTTGCCACGACCAGTCATTGTTGCTTGTTAGGAAGAAGAGTGGACTACCTAACCTACCACCATCTTCCTACTGCTGATATTGCTGCTTCTGCTCATAACACCGTCCGAAGCGAAAATGAGTTGAGGCTAGACAGCAGCGCCCTTTTACATCTTTTCAAATTAAAGCAGAATGATGTGCAACCAAGTGGTACTCGATTATGACGAATGGGTTTGGGAAGAACGTTTATTTCATGAAAACAGAGATACAATTTTTATTTGTACATTGGACAATGCTTGACATAACCACTTTTTCAAAAGTTTCTTGTTGAAAACATCAGCCGAAAGCATAGGTATTGATGCGTAGAAATATTTCTGATCGGTTGGTGATACAATTATTGAAATTGGTCCAGGGGCAGCTGAGTTCTTAATGTTCCAAATCTTTCATAATTTTGTTACATGATCCATTTTCGGTTTTCACAAAGTGTACCCGCACATAGACATCACAGACAGGGTTGCTTCCATTCACTTGCTTTAAAAAAATTGTTTAACGGAATTATGAAATCATAAGGTTTTACAATGATAATTAGAACTTTTAAGTTACAAGAAAAGGTTGTAAACTATGTGCTTGACACAGAAAACCTGTCATTATTACTTGTGATTTTACGATTCGTGAGCGCTCACTCTGAGTGAACGCTCACGAGTCATAAATTCGCTGCTTAATGGAAGCTTAATTGACAGGTTTAATGTGTCAAATACATACTTTCCAACCTCTTCTTGTAACTGACAAGTACAAAATATCATTATATAGCATCCAACGATTCCATAATTACGAAAAACATTTTTTATAGCGAAGTGAGTGGAAGTAACCCTCATCGCAGACGTAGTCCTACGTCAAAATCCCCATAAAACATAGGGGTGGAATTGACTACTAAGTAAGTTAATCAAGATTCTATGTTTTTTCTCATAGCCAGGATATGGGCTCAGCTGCACAACCAGAGCAGCGAAAGAAAGGTCGAGATCCGGAAGAAGTTGTAAGAAGTTTGAAACGCTTGAAGAATCAACGGGAGTCGGAAGATTTCTTTATTGACCACCAGTGCGAGAAAGGCTGGAATCGTCCCGTTGGAAGGAGCAAGATTCGATACGTAGAAGTTACGGGTCGAGACCCAGCTAGCGGCTCACGGTGTCCGGGAGATTATTTCGATCGATGGACCAGCGGAAGCGACGAGTGATGAAAACAAGAAGGCCTTCAAGGAAAAAGACGACAAGGCGAAGGCATTGTTGGTCATTTTTGTCACGGATAGCCACTTGGAATATGTCCGGGACAAGCAGACAGCAAAGGCCACGCGGGAGTCCCTGTCTAATACTTTCTCCAGTGCTATATTTGACGAGCTCGTCAAATCGTACGACAACTGCAGGATGCCGGGGCAATGGTGATAGAACTCGATCAAGTACCTAAGTCAACTTTTCATTTCGTTGCCAGGGTCCTACGATGTCGATGACAACGGCGATGGAAAATATAGCAGAAGATCAGATAAAGTTGGACGTAGTAAAAGCTCGTCTACTGGTAGAGGAACGGAAGTGGACAGGAGAAAGATCATGGCTACCAAATCAAAGAAAGAGTCTGGAGGAAGACCGTAGTTTCCGGGTAAATGGTTCGGATGCGGTGCATTTGGGCACAAGCGAGCAGCATGTCCCAAGGTGCGAAACCAGCATGTTTCAAAACTGCAAGATGGAGTGGTTGGCTACACACCACAGCAGACTGGAGTAGCTGAACGGTTCAACCGAATTGGTCCAATCACGAGCACCGGAGTCACTGCACGGGAACAAATCCAATCGCCGAAATGAGAAAAATGACTCATGATTTCATGAACATAGCGTATTTTCATGTTATGAATATACACCAGGAATAATATTCATGATATCATCAGCTATGTTTACGTAGCGCACCCAAGATTCCCAAAATCATGATTCATCCGAGCTGGAATCATGAACTAAATTCATCAATTTAACTTATTGCTTTTAATCCAAAATATATAAAATAAAATAAAGCATCAAACTGGATTCGAGCCAAGAACTTTAAAATCATCAAACTTATACTTTGACCACTAGACTATCAGCACTTGTATAAGAAAGAAGGCAAACGGTGTGTAAGAAAAACCTATGTAGTGCGGTGAACACGGTTTGACAGGTAACGCTTGTAGCGGTCATGATTCCGCTGCATTGAGAAATCATGAATTTCCATCACGAAATCATGAATCATTGTAATGATTTCATGGGATGGCAAGTTTTTTTTTTTCATTTCATGATTTTTTATTCATGAAAATGGAATAGGTTTTTTCCCGTGTGTGGGGCGAAGCGGTGGTGAATGCTGTTTATGTCCTAAATCTAAGCCCTGAAGAATAAAATCCCGGTGGCAATGTGGCACGGTGAGAAGCACTTATCGAGAGGAGCCAGTAGACACTTCTAGGAGACGTTGGAGGTACCTCCCGTGTAAATTGGAAGACGCTTCCAGGGGAAAACCAAAAGGACTTTTAGGGAGGTATGAAGAAACTTCGAGGTGAAGTTGGAAGTGTCTTCCGGGGGATGTCAGAAGAATTTTCGGAGTGAAATAGGTAAAAAACAATCCGGTGACGTAGAAATACAACACCGTAAGGAAGGCTGGAAGAAGCTTCCGAAGAATGCTGGAAAAACTTTTGGGTAAATTTTTATAGAAATTTCCGGAGACAGCTAGACCAATATTTAGTGTGAAGTCAGGAAAGCTTTCTGGTGAAGAACCTTCTAAATGAAACCGGTAGGCGCTTCTGAAAAAAAAAATCAATGGGAAATTCCCGGGCGATGTTGGAAGAGAATTCCAGAACAAGTTGAAAGGAATCTCTGGGATTCAGAAGACACATGCAAATTTAGGCAGCCAGATGAAACTTTCAGAAGAATTCAGTCCACTTCCAGTATAACTTCTGAGGGTAATCTGAAGACACCGTTGGAACGGAAAGTTGATGAACCTTCCGTTGAACAGTGGAAGAATTTTTCGATAGAAGGTTGAAGACT
The DNA here is from genome assembly GCF_037179485.1 of Ochlerotatus camptorhynchus. Lineage (NCBI taxonomy): Eukaryota > Metazoa > Arthropoda > Insecta > Diptera > Culicidae > Ochlerotatus > Ochlerotatus camptorhynchus. Next base: position 14,689 of record NW_027040594.1, read on the forward strand.
GATGTTCCAAGAAACTTCTATGCAAAGTTCGACGAAACCTCACAGAGAAACCATAAAAATCCATCCAAAGAAGTTGGTCGAAATCTACATGGGGAAGTTGGAATTGGCGAGTTAAATTTATTTCGTAGTTAAAAGTGACATTTCGAAAATGATGTTCAATTTTCGAAATTTCTGGTGTTAGCCACGGTTGCCAAAATTTAGCTTCTAGTCTGTCAGAAATAACCATCTATTCGATATCTTTCCATCTGTCACTTTTAACCACCAGTCAATTGAGACACAGCCTAACTTGGATCTTTTGATGAATGAAAAATAAAACATGAAATCAAAGCATTCTGTCAGACGGCGATCGTTTGAGCATCGTTTGATTTTTTTTTCATGATTTGTTTTCCGTCGATTGTGTTTTCCGTTGTGAGGGCAGCTTCCACACCTGGACCCTATCTATCGACCCATCAACTCATGAACCGGGGACCAACGCTTTTTCTTTCCTGGCGTGATCAGAGATGTTATGCCTCAGAACATCCCGGCGGCGCCGACTGGGATTGAACCCAAGCCTGATGGAGTGAGAGGTAATCATGCTTACCACTACACCACCGGCGCCGCTAATAGCATCATTTGGTGAAAAATATGAGACTATTTTGTATATTTTTGAGTAAATGTGAGTAACTCAAATGTATTCACAGCAAATATATTAACTATGAGTACAGTTGTCTTGCCCCTTGGATCACTCGAACTGTTGAGGTTTATTCAAGCAATTTTTCATTCTTATTTGTTGATGAATGTGCGACTGCTTTGACCAATTTTGAGTATATATCAGTTACTCATATTTGCTCACTGCAAAAAATATTAACTCTGAGTACAGCTGGCTTGCCCCTACAACCGACCGTCCAGAGTAATGACTTGAACTTTTAGGGTGTTTTCATCGAATCAGCCCTCCCCCTCCATCTGATAGTAAAGTACAAATACGAGGTAGTTTCTTCCGCTGTATAATGACATCTTCAATCTACTAAATAATTAATTAATTTATCTTTATTAGGGAGGCTTTCAGCCTGGGGCTGGTTCGCCTCCACCCATCTACTTAATACCATAACCTACACACTTAATTTTTTTCGCCGAGATTCCAACGGCCGAGTTTTTCTGCAATTTATTTTGCTGAGATTCAGTAAAACAATTGCCGACACTCAGCTAACAAATAACATTTTGCTGAGATATCAGCTAACAAACAGATATTTTGCAGAGATAGGGGAAATGACGACTTCGGCATGCCAGACTATTTTCGGCAACCCAAATTGAAACACTATTTTCACTGGATTTTCTTACGAAAACACTTCGCTGAATGCATGCAAACGATTCTTTATGCTTTCAGCTTCAATTTGACTATATTTTTACCACTGAGAAAAAGCAATCTAGCAAGGTTTTCTTGAAAAGAAACACACGCACTACAAATTGTAGCTGATTTTGAGTTGCCGATAATAGAACAGCAGATTTACATGCAGTTCAAATGGAACGGTTGCCGAAGAAAAACTGGTTGCCGACAATACTCGCTCTCACTAGAGAAGATTGGAGCTTTGTAAAAGCGTTTCAAAACAGTTTTTGACAATTCTTTTGACTGAAATTGTTAGAGCAGCTGGCAGCAAAAGATTGTAAACAAACCAATACTGCATATGTGTGCGTTCCTTAGAGAAAAAGGCTATAGAAAGAAGGTCGCTGCTTCGGTTGCCGAGAATACGTAAATTCCCCTATTAGAAAAAGTAAATGCCGAGATAATCAGCTGTTGGAGATTTAAGCGAGCTAGATTAAGTGTGTACAACATGTTATAGTCACCACAATTTAGGTCATTGGTGACTGGCCCGGGATGAGATTTTAACCACTAGCCCGGGTTAGTCCTCACCTGTGTACATATTTGCCATGAACAAAAAACTAGTTTTAAACAATCTCATCCCCTTCCGCCATGTTCACGTCTAAGGAAATCAGAACTACATTCAATTCTCCACAACTTTATGGCAAATAACTCGATTTCGAGGTATAGAACCATAGAAAATTAATTACATGGCTCATGTGATAACTATTTTGTATGGGATGGGCCCATCAATATCGAGTTGTAGAGAGTTCCAGTGTTTGGAATCGTGTCTTCATTATCAGTTTTGAATCAAATAATCATTAAACATGTATTACAGTCCATAGTTGAATAATTGAACGGTGTGGATTGCCTGTTTTTTTATGGCAATGTAATCATCTAACTCTTCATGCGAATTGACAATCTTCCCCGCATTGTACTGCTCTGTTTTTACCGCTGATTGCAGTGACACTAAAATTCTCCAATGATACCTCTGTTGGTTGGTATCCCTCCAATTTCTCTTCACTTTTATCGTATGATTAAACTCGATTGTTTACTTCTTCGACAGCTACATTAACATTGCACATTTATCTTAAACACGATTTCCAAATGCACAAAATATTAACAAATTCTAACACTTATAAATCGCCTTCACATGATCTTTTCGCATCTAAAAACTCATCACCAATTAGTTAACTCCGCCGAAAGCTCAACTCGACCACCCCCGTCGGTCGCGAATCAAGATTTTCCCACCAGCCAGCGACAGGCAGCCAATTCCCGCCAGTTGCATCAATTGCCAGTTAGTAACAACCAGCGTGCAGCGAGGCGCGTTATCTTCAAATCATAGCACCGAATAAGTGTGCACACGAAAGTCACACACAAATCATTTTTTTTTTCTTCACCAATTGGCACGCACACACTTTGCCGCTCCAAAGCTGCCGAAATCTTCCTCCGGAACTGGGAATGTTTGCGCCTCTCGTGTGGTTGTCTACCGAAAATTTCCGTTCCAGTCAGCACAAAATCCTGTTGCTGCTATTAATAAAACTCCTCACACCGAAGGAAGTGCAACTCAGTTATCCTTCTTCCTGCTGTTTTTATTTTTTATTTTTTTATTTTAGCAATCTTAACGACCCAACGAACCACTCGCACACTTCGCGTCCACAAGCAAGCAACAGTTATCCTTTGGTGCGGAGAAAACCCTGCAGGGAAAATAGCGACGAGTATCCTTTCCCTTTTCCGACACAGAACTTCAGATCAGGCCTAGGTGCGATAGAGAACATACACACACAAATAGACGAACACACGCACGAACGGACGCGCACCGCCTAGGGGTCCACCGAGAAGGGCGCAACATCGTCCACCGAAAGCTCAAAGCTGACTGACTGCCAAACGGTTCCTGCCGGGGTTGGGAAGCATCATCCCTTGCCTGTGTGCACAGTCAGTGGCAGCCAGCATGGGGGATCAGCCATCAGCAGACAGCCCGTCAACTGAGTTGCATCATCGGCAGCGCGCTCTGGTGCTCTCCGGGAAGGCAACCTACAGTAGAACGCTAGAACGGACCAGCTGTTTTCCACGGGTCTAACCACTCGCAACTGCCTGCGTCGTGTGCTAGCTAACGTTGTTGTTGATGATGGGGATGATGGGGATGATGACGATGGATGGTTGTTGAACAAAACGCGGGAAGTGGTTCCGCCGGAGAGAGCGGGAGAAAATCGGACGCAGAGAGTGAGATCCCATCGTTCGTGTTTGGAAAAAGCTCGATGGGAAAATGGAATGTTCCGAAGGATGCGTTTCGGTTCGGGTTCTGGGAGAACCAGTTCATCCGATCAACAGTTGGGTAATACATCATTCGATGGAAATCTCCGATAGGAGCAGAAATGATTTAAGGATTCAGCTTACAGTTCTTCTTCATGATAGATATCACGGTCCAACTGGAACTTTGTAAATCAATCGCCCCTTTTGTTTAATTTATGACTTCCGAACTATATGTTAGTCGCAAATCAGTCTTATATTGCAAGGAGGGCGATTAACCATTTAGTCAAGCTTCTGCATTTATTTTCCATCAGATTTCATTGCTGTTCCTTGTGATGACATCTTTCGGCAAATACTCATAAACTGTATTCCGCGAATTGTTAACAGAGGACAGGGCAGTCACCAAACCTAGAAATCCATTTCACAGACTACAAAATATAATACCTGACGCTGCAAATCATTTCTGGTTGGTACTTCTACTTATGCATTTAGATTCCTAGTATTAATTGTAGTAAAATTTACATTTATTTGCTGGTTTTTTAAGTTTCAAAATTTGGTTTAAATATTTCAATTGGTTAGCCTTTGGCTCTTCATCTTTGTTCTAGTTAATTGGTTATTCTAATGTGATGTTTGCATTTAGCGCTAATTTATAGGATACCCTTTTATGGGATTGTTTTCGTTTGCATTTAAAAATTTGATAACCTACCTACCTAATTAGGGGAAAAGTTGGCTTCGGCAATACCTTAACCTATTATTTATCGTCAGGGGGTAAACAACGTCCTTGAGAGCTCAATTTTGGCATGTGGATACATTATGTTTCAGAGCAACTATTAGCCAAATTTGAGTGCTCTAGGACTTTGTTTAGAAGCCCCCCCCCCCCCCACCCCCCACCGACGATAATAGGTTAAGGTATTGCCGAAGCCAACATTTCCCCTACTTAAAGGCAGCACAATTAATCATCAATAAAAAAAGCGAAATGAGCAATGAAAAATCTCAAATTGGCCACTTAATACTACAGAGGTGCACCAATAAACAAAAAACAAGTTGGAATAGAAATGAAGAAAAAGGCAATAAACAAATAAAAAGCTTCTTTTATTAATTTGAATGTGAGCGGTAAAAATGGCAAAAAGGGCAATAGTAAATACAATACGCTCAATTAAATAAGGATGAATCTCCACTAAATTAGGAAATTTGAGCACTAAAAAACTCACTTTCGTCACCTGCAGTTGAAGATATTTTCCCATAAAAGTGGCAAAATGAGCAATGTCATATTGAATAACCGCAATAAATAAATCTAAAATGTCCCACACAAAGCGCACAGTTATCACTGTTTAAATCCAAATTATGCTGTAAAATCATGATTATTTCCCCAAGAAAAAAAATGAAAATATCTTTTAAAAACTGAAAAAGTGCCAGGAACCAGGAGATAAATGTATGCTTGAACATGAGGATGAGCCATCGTAAAATATGAATCGTTCTTAAAGAAAAGAAAATAATTCATGCAGGAAAGTAAAAATGAGCAATTAAAAACGAACACTGCGCAATTTAAAATAAAACAAAATTCCAATGATATTCTGGAAATATTCCTTTAAATTGAAAGTTTATGAGCCAATAACCCAGATCAATTTCCATATGGTATTTTCAAGACAGCGATAAGTAGTGATACTGTGTCTTGGCTAACAAAGTCGTTGCTGATAAAGAAGATTAACGAATGTGGGTCTCATTGAAAAAGGTACCATTAAACAAAATCAAAAGAGCACTAAAAACATCTGTTTGAGCAATATATACGTCACAAAAGAGCACTAAAAAATGCCATTTGAGCAATATAAAGGTAAAAAAAAACACAAAAAGCACAATTAATGTCATAGGGAAAATTTCAAAAACGCTCAACAAAAAATAAGAAATGAGCAAGAAACGTATAAAATTAGCACTCTGAAAAATAAATTGAGCATTTTATAGGCCATGAAGGTCACTAAGAACGAAAACAATATCTTTTGAAAACCTGCAAATCTTCATCGAACCATAGACAAACAGACATAACACTCGCATCTTGTACATCTTGTACATGTTTAAACGTCAAACGCAAGGAAATTTACTATGGGCGCCACCGGCGGAGGTGTTATCAACTAACACATATTTAAATTGACCGTTAAATGCGTGTTCGATGTACAAGATGCGAGTGTTATGTCTGTTTGTCTATGGTTCGATGAAGATTTGCAGGTTTTCAAAAGATATTGTTTTCGTTCTTAGTGGCCTTCATGGCCTATAAAATGCTCAATTTATTTTTCAGAGTGCTAATTTTATTCGTTTCTTGCTCATTTCTTATTTTTTGTTGAGCGTTTTTGAAATTTTCCCTGGGACATTAATTGTGCTTTTTGTGTTTTTTTTTACCTTTATATTGCTCAAATGGCATTTTCTAGTGCTCTTTTGTGACGTATATATTGCTCAAACAGATGTTTTTAGTGCTCTTTTGATTTTGTTTAATGGTACCTTTTTCAATGAGACCCACATTCGTTAATCTTCTTTATCAGCAACGACTTTGTTAGCCAAGACACAGTATCACTACTTATCGCTGTCTTGAAAATACCATATGGAAATTGATCTGGGTTATTGGCTCATAAACTTTCAATTGCTCATTTTGCCACTTTTATGGGAAAATATCTTCAACTGCAGGTGACGAAAGTGAGTTTTTTAGTGCTCAAATTTCCTAATTTAGTGGAGATTCATCCTTATTTAATTGAGCGTATTGTATTTACTATTGCCCTTTTTGCCATTTTTACCGCTCACATTCAAATTATTAAAAGAAGCTTTTTATTTGTTTATTGCCTTTTTCTTCATTTCTATTGCAACTTGTTTTTTGTTTATTGGTGCACCCCTGTAGTATTTAGTGGCCAATTTGAGATTTTTTATTGCTTGTGCTTTGTTAATTAGGGTACGTTTATATTTTAGTCCTACTTAAACTAGGTTGCCAAAGCACGAATGATCTGTTGATTTGATCGCAGACAGGCGACTCTGAACCTTTCCAGCGTGGAAGTCTTTTGCTCCTCGAGTGATTGAAGACCGGCCAGGTGATGAATCTCAGAATTACGAGTTCGCGGTGAACTGTTAAGGATCATTCTGAGGATCTTGTTTTGGATCCTCTGAAGCTTTAGGTGGTGGCACTTAGCACAACTCTCCCTGATTGGCATACCATACTCAATAGCCGGCAGAATGATCTGCTTGTGGACAGCAAGCTTGTTTTTGAGGGTCAGGTTGTAATTCCTGTTTATCAGAGGGTAGAGCGACCTGATCAAGATGTTACACTTGGTGGTTGTCCACAAGGGATCGGAATAGCAATTTGCTGTCGAGGGTGAGACCAAGGTAGACTACTTCACTCGACCATTCAATGGGAGTGCTATCAAGATGGACTTTGACGTTAGCAGGTGGAACAAGCCGAGGTGAATTCGAATGTGGATACATAATGGTTTGTGTTTTAGCTACATTGATACAAATCATCCAGCTCTTGAAATAGTCGGACAGAACGTCCAGGCCTGATTGTAGTTTACTCGCCAGAGCACGGATCACTCGACCCTTATAGATGACAGGATACCACCACCCGGCAGGGGAGGAACGTCTGACGTGAAAATGTTGAATAGGATAGACCCAAGCAGGCTACCCTGAGATACCCCTGCATCAACGTTGAACGTATCTGAGGATACATTGTTCAAGTAGACCTGGAATGATCTGCCCGACAAGTAATTTTTGATGATCTTCACGAGATAGATCGGGAAGTTGTATCGATGCAGCTTGTGCACTAGGCCATCATCCCAGACATTGTCGAACGCCTACTCGACGTCCAACAATGCCATGGCAGATGTATTGGAAACGGACTTGTTCCGCTTAATGATGTTAGTAACCCATGCGAGTTGGTGGATGGTAGAGTGGCCTTTCTAAATCATTTGAAAACACCAGCAGACGGCTGAGTATCAATTTTTCGAATAGCTTCGAGATGAATGACAAGAGGCTGTTGGGGCGATAGCTTTTGGCACTGGTAAGATCTTTGCCAGGCTTGTTCATTGGAATCACTTTGGATAACTTCCAGCATGCAGGTAAGTAGCCAAGCTCCAAACATTTTTTTGAAGATAACGGTAAGATGGTTGAAGAAGACAATTCTCAGGTGTTTCAACTCGAGGTAGACTACACCATCCATACCCGCAGCCTTCATGTTTTTAGTGCTTCTAACAGCTGCTATTCTACTATCATTGCCTAGACATTGCCTCCAGTACGGCAGGCTCATGGGGGCTCACCATGGTTTGGCCAAGATTATGTGAAATCACAAAATGTTGGCCAAGAGCATTGGCCTTTTCAACTGGGGTTATGAGTAGGGATGGGTCCAAGTTCTGGTCAACAGAGGAAAGCGGAGGGATCGGTCTCGACTTATTTTTCATAATTTTGGTCATCTTCCAAAATGGGTTTGCACAATCTGGGAGAGAGCGAATCTTGTTGGCAAAATCATTATTTCTGAGTTCCACCATCCTGGCCTGGATAAATTTGGTTAGCCTATTGACATTGGTCTTCAAGTGGGGCAGCCCAGAACGCTGGAACTGCCTACGAATGGTGTTACGGAGCCTGATAAGATCTTTGGTTGGGTTGTCAAGGTTCAGAGTATGACTCACCTGTCTGGATGCCGGTACGTGTTGCTCGCTGGCACGGGATATCGCCTCTTCGATGGTTTGCAGACACTGATCGACTTCTTCGAACGACTCTGGTAGGACGTCGTAGTCGATTGCTGTGTCCACACAGCGCTGATACTGCTGCCAGTTGACACCATGGTAATTTCGCCGGGAAACTTGAAACCTATTGGCCGAGGAACCTACTTCGGCCACCACCGGATAGTGGTCAGAGCTCAGTTCCTGATAGGCGATAGGTTGAGAGATGTTACCGCCAATGTTGCTGATGAAGATGTCGATGGTGGCATGAGCTCCGGATCGACTCAACCGGGTGCGAGTGTCCGGACACAGGATGTTGTAGTGCGCTTTCTGCAGTTCGTTGTACAAGATTGTGCCGTTCTGGTTTCGCCGACTATTGCCCCAGGCTTGATACGTGGCGTTCAGGTCGCCAGCAATGACGAAATTTTGCCGCCGTCGTGTTGGCTTCATGATGTCTCTTCGGAGGTCTGCGGCCGAGCCGTCTTTAATGTTGGTTTGCTTGGGGCAAGATAAGGTGGGACTCCTGTTAGGGGCGGTGCTATGGAAGCATTTTTTGTGTTGGGTATGCTTAAAATAATGGTTCTCTATTCTGAAGTCTGTAAGAGGGAAATCACACAACGTGTGGCATCAAAATACATACATGGAATAAGAAAATTTTCTGTCTCAAATTTGAATTTTGTTGGCTCTCTGGAGCTGATAGCAACGCGGGAAAAAATTCGTGGATTTTTTTTATTTAATTGTAGCTTGTTTAACAGTAATTCAGAGCTGTTGTGGTACATTAAGAGCTGTTCACTCACTGATGTTTAATATATGAGCGCCCTGTTTGATGTGACCATTTTTCTAATTTCAGAATGTACACATAATTTAGCTTCCTCTAGGGTTCAGTTATTCTTGTTTAGTATCAGCTGTTTATGAAACTTAAAAATACTCTACCTTATGGCGTTGTTTTTACTTTAAATTTTACTACTAGAAGTCTGTGACTAGTAAACGAATCACGTATCTGTTAAAGTTCTTTTTAAGTGATAGTGAAAGTAAATTAATGAAAGTTAAAATGCTTCAATAGTAGTAGAATTGAGCATGAGCATGAGCATGATTTACCGCCCACGGTTGCTACTCTGTTATTGCCAGATCAGCTGTAATTACACAGATAACCAATAGACAATGCTTGGGACTAGCAATCATCCTTAATGTGTAAAAACCCGTAAGCCCGAACGCAAGTCAAGAAAGGAATGGGTAGGAACATGTTGACGTGACGCTCGCTTTGAGCTACAACAGTAGTAGGATTGAAAGGAAAAACAACGTAATAGAGCAAACAATTATTCTCTACTAAATCGCTCATCGATCAATTTAGTTTTAAAAAAATTACTTTTTCGAATATGCTTTTTTCAGTTTGTCGATGTTTTATGACCAACGTTTCTGTCACTGGACTTGGCATCTTCAGGCGATATAAAATTGTCCCGTCTTTCGTACATGAAGATGAAGATTCCATCCCCTGGATCAAAACTTTGAAGATGATAAAACTGTAATATACAATTGTTTTTGAAGATTTAAAAGCCGAAGCAAAATGACTAAATCTTCAAGATCTTTTAACTGCCCCACAAATCAAGACTTTTCTAAAGTTTTCGGTGCTTACTGAAGTAATTGGAATTTCCCAGAAGAGCTCTGAACCTCAAAAGTTTCTGCACATTTTCTGCAGTTTTTGATACTTCCTTGAAGCTCATGGAATTTTCTTTGAAATCTCCAAACATACCTTTTTTATTATTATTAATTTATTTGATAAGGCTCAACCGAATTTACTTTACAGAGCCGAGGATTCTTGTTCACTATACAATACATCAGTCAAAAGGTACAACACAATCAACATTTTATCTTCCGCTATCCAATAAGCCTCCTCTACCAGAACGGGAGCCGCTTAAAGTGGTTTACTTGTATGGCAGATTCGCCAACGAGGGTCAGCGCGCTTCCATTGTTGCAATGGACGCAAAACGTGGTCAGCACTCACACATTCATCACGAAACGGTTGCTTTCCAAAGTCGACGACGCATCGACTGAAAGAAATGCTGATGAAGAACAATGAGGAGGATCACACAATGGTTGCTGCCGAGTAAACGGACGATCGCGTGACACACATTGAGAGTGGTCTGCTTCTGTCGACAGCCGAGTGAACACTGACTAAACATACCTGATATTCCTTAAATTTTCAACAAATTGTCGGATCTTCCCTTACTATTTTTCCTGATGCTCATCGAACATGCATGAAGAGCCTAAACATTTCAAGAAAGTTTTGGAACACTCCTGAATTTTGTGGATGCTTCATAATTCTTAGAACTTCTTAAAAGCTCCTGCAATTAGCTAATGGAACTGCTTAAACATCATTAAACTTCCCTTAAGGTGAATCCTTGTAGAGTCCACAAATGGCCGCCACGTACGGTATACAAGCACGTCCACTTCGAATATTCAATTACACAAATCTCGGAAATTGGTGCTCCATTTCACCTGAAATAGCTACTTCATGTATGCTGCAGTGCAGCAAACGTGGAGTAACCATTTAAATTTTGTGCGTGTCGTAGAAGTTGATATTTGTGAACTTAAATATTCGAAGTGGTTCCGTGAATAAGGATGTCACAGCGATTCACCTAAAGTTCTGTGGACTCCTCTGAATATCTCAGAACTTTGCTGAAGTTCAAAAAAAAAAATCCCAGAGTTTCTTCGAACTTCTGTAAAGTTCCTGAAGTTAAATCAACTTTCCTGAGGTTCTTTGATCTTTCCTGATGTTCTTGAAGCTATACCCTGCAGTTCTCACAATTCTCCGAAAGCTCCTGGTAATGCCGTGAAATTATTAAACTTCCCTGAAAAGCTCTTTGTACATCAAATGAAGCACGAAGTTCAAAATGTATCCATGTGTTTGCTGCAAAACAGCAACAGTTTCTGGATGTTGAGATTATAATCTTGTGCTTAAAATCTGACAAAATATCCTGAATGTGCCTTCAAAAAGAGAAATCGGGCAATTTCTGCAACAATTCAATGAGAGCTTGGTAAGGTTCAATTTACTTTGATGAAATTATAGCAACTGTAACATGGTCACGACACATGGTAGACTAGTCGCATAGGAGTATTGAGCGAAAACCCAAAACTTGATAACATAAAACAAAACTCTAAAACGAACACTGATTTTATGATATAATTTGTAAAAAAGCCTGAATTTTCAAGGAAAAATATAAAAACATATTGCGGTCTCTATCTACAAACCATAAAAAACCATTTTTTGTACCACCTCAACATGGAAATCGTCACCCTAATTAGAAAAAAAATGCGGGACTAATATTTTAAAATCAGGAGCAAAACTACCCATTTTACGAAATTCTAAGAACCACTCTATCGTTTTGCTAAGGAATGGCTGTACAGGATGAAAGGTTATTCCTGTCAGTAAATTATATGGTCATAAAAGTGAGGAGATGATGTGAATTTTATTTTTTTTATTTTTTTTTATACCTTTATTAAGTAGACTTTTAGCCCTGGGCTGGTTCGGCCTGTGTGAAATTTAATTTTCAGTGTATTTCCGGTTTCGTGTATCTATAACATTTGTCTTAACTTAGTCCAATTCAAATCTTACTTCCTTTCCTTTAATAACGAGCCGCATCCGTTTTTGAAAATCATTACAGCTGGCACGAACGATATCTTGAGGCATTTCGTCCCATATTTTCACCAAACGTTGCTTAAAAGTTTCCACGGTTAGTCCCTTGGTATTCCCTAGTTTGCCTAATATGTAGCCTAGAGTGATGCAAAATTTGAAATTTTCGCTCCACAATACTTAAACGATTCCAAATCGGATCCTGACTAACATCTCAAAATTTGAACCCATTTGGTGAGAAACTGAGATGGCACAAAACATTTGAAGTTTTGTATGGGAATTACTATGGTAAAACCAAGAATTTTGTTCATGTCTATTTAATAATTCACCATATCGGTCTGCTTCAAAAGCTTTCAATTGCACTTGTAGGAAATTCTCCCAGCTACAACTTTGCTGAAAACTGCTTTTTGATTAAATGCAAGGATCGAAAGTTATCAATGGTTCAATGCACTGATGTCTTATGATCATGCTCAATCAACTGCTCAGCAGGCAACATTGGTGTTCCTGGGGCGTTGAATAGGACACAAAAATCATGGCTACTTTGTCACACTGCGAAATACAGTGTTGCCTACAGAGCAGCTGCTTGATCATGTCATAAGTTTACCAATCTCTTAAATAATTAATTACTTTTTCCTGTCTCGTTTTACATAGAAACGATCTTCAGCAAAGTTGTAGCTGAGAAAATTTTCTATAAGAATAGTTATCGAACTGTTTCGCAGCTTAATATGGAAAAAGAGCAGAAGGCAATGAACAAAAAGTTGAGATTTCCCATAGTAATTTACATGTAAACTTCAAATGGCTTGTGCAAAGTCTGTTTCTAACCAAATGAGTTGTAACTTTGGGAGGCTAATCAGGACCCTATTTGAAACCATTTAGCGGAAAAGTCAAATTTTGCATCAGTTTGTAGCCCCATGCAAAGAAATCGAGAGGATTCAAATCGGGTGAGGAGGCAGGCCACTCTTTCGACGGAATGAATTCCGAGAAATTGGCCTCACACCAAGCCTGTGTAACTTTTGCCTGATGGGACGGTGCAGAGTCTTGTTGGAAACAGTATGGTGCATTCTTATAATGTTTTTGGACAAAGGGAAGCAAGTGGTTGTTCAAAACATTATTGATGTAATATTTACTGTTGATTTCAACACCAGGTTCAATAAATAGTAATGAAACTTTCAATCTTTTGGAGAAACATCCCCAAACCTTCACCCTGGAAACATTCTGGAACCTTTGAACAGCCAGTTTGTCACGAGGAATATCAGCAAGTTATGCAGCATATACCCGATCATTTTGCTGGTTGTGGTGATCTTGTAGCAGAAACATTTTCTCATCCGAAAACAGAATTTCTAAATCACCGGGCCGTTTGAGCAGTTTCCGACATCTTTCGACTCTAGCTATCTTTTGCTTTCCGGTCAAACCATGCACCCGCTGTTTTTTGTAAGCATTAAATCCGAGATCATCTTTCAAAATACTCCTGATCGTTGGCTGCAACATTCCGAGTTCTTTGGCCATCTTACGCCCAGACTTACAAGGATTCCGCCAAAGTCGCTCTCTCACTCGTTTGATAACTTCCGGAGTCCTGACACTGCGTTTTCGGCCTGGTCTGGGAGGGATTTTCCATGAACCGGTTTCCTTGTACCGTTTAATGGAACGAAAGATGAATCTTTCGTTTATTCCCAGTGGTTTCATCGTCTTTAAAATAGAACACGGTCTACGATGCTTCATAAACAGGCTTATCACGAGTTCTCTTTTCGCGTCCATGATTATCTCGAGTATCAAACGAATGAAAATTCAAAACAATTTTGCATGCCGTGTTGACATTTGAACACACTCTAAAATAAAAGTATGCAGACATTACCCATTTGATACTACAATTGCTTAAAAAACACTGACAGGAATTACCTTTCAACCTGTATAGAGTTATGAACAAACGCTTGATTTACCTATGATAAAACCAATCATGACATAGATGCAGAATCATTTACCGCTGAGAGCAACAAAAACCCGCCAGCAATATACCAACCACGCGGAAGTCATTTTTTTTTTCCTTTGCTGGAGATCATTTGGAAGCATTTATTCAGATTGTTAAGCTTCCTCTGGATGTCCTTTTGGCTGCTCCCAGTTAACTTCTAGACCTACGACAATTCCTGGATTTTTTTTTCGAATGTCCATAAAACTTCATGTGAATCGTCTCAGATTGTTGCTGGACAACTCGGATGTCCTTCGAGCTTTCATCAAACACCTGCTAATGTCTTCTAAGTTCCTTTCAGGTGCCTCTTGATTTTCCTACGAATCCTTCTGAAAGTCATCCGGATTTTCCCTGGTGTTACCGTTTGTAACATTTGCCTTTTTTGTACTATTGTTAGCTATATGTTTCTTAGAATTGTCAATAAATATACCCCTAGGTTTAGTACACAATACACTACCAACTGCTGGAATACCCCGTAACGTGGGTAGATCACCTTTTTGTGGTACGTTACGGGATGTAAGATCTACCACCGAGGAACAGGATTTTTCAGTAATCAAAGGAACACATCTTAGTCCTTGTTACTTTTTATGCCTTGTTGATAGTGATAAGTCCTCGGATTGCCTGGACAAGGAAAAAATGAGTTAGTTAGTCTTCATCTATGTGATTCCTAATCTTCTATTCGTTGTTCCCTAGTTTGAAGTGGATAAGACTAGGGTTCTGATGCATGGTCATTATCGGTGCCATAACTTAATTTTGTTGCTAAGGAATCCAATTTTGACTGACAAAGGGGCGCGCCTTTGGAGGATGTTCCAACACTCCGAAGGGTATAAATAGCGGGACCTTTCAATTAGAGTCAGATCCTTGCGATAAATGCAAGAGTGGCAACTGTATCAGAACCGAATACTTCATAATTTCTCAATAGTGATGAAGTAATAAGACATGCACTAAACTAAGGACACGGGATATACTACAATAGATCAAATTACTGGTCGCAGTACACGAAACGAAAATCAATTATTTTATTCATGTGTTTCACTTATACATTTTGGCCAAAACATCAGCCTTATACATTCCATTAGACAAACCACATAGGTCCGATAAGAATGCATAAAAGGTATGAGTGACCGCTTATACATTTCATTTGACACATGATCTTCATTCACTTTTTGCAAGGCGTCTACTCATTAGTTGACTTATACATTTTATGAATAATCAGCAATAGAAATTTGCCAAAAGGTATAAGGAGATTTCTATCCGTGTAGTTTTATGTCCCGAACAGAGGAAAAAAACTGCTGGAATCTGAGTCGAAGTAATAGCTCAGTGGATAGATTAGAAGAAAAGAAAAAGAGAAGACCAACAGGAAAGGGACAAGTAATTAGCAAAGGGATGTACTCTTTCACTTGCCAAGTAGCCAGAGAAGAGAGTAGAAGCGGATTAAATGTTAATAGTTGGTGAAAATTAAAGACAAGCCAGATAACGTTGGAAGTTTTGAAAATAGAATTGAGGAAGTAAATTGAACATAATTCGAGTGTAAAAAGAAGAAGATCAGGACCCGTAAACCATAAACCAGAAAAGACCTTCACGGAAGGCTCCGAATAAGCTGTCTGGAACCGTTTCGTTCTTTGAAGAGCTAACTTCGATCTCCCACGAGGTTCAGGAAGAGAGAACTGGTCCTCGTTGCACAGACCAGGGGATTGCCTAGTCATACTCACGGACCCAGTTTCGTCACCAATCGGGTTACCGGGGCCATAGTAGTGAGTCACTGGAACCTACTCTCGCCACGGATCACCACCGGCAACTGTCGGCGGTTGATAGCATCATTTACCCCTTACCGGCGCCCAATCACCACGGTAATCGTCATCCTTCTCGAGCCCAATCACCACCACGTTTCCCGCCATCAAGCTAGCCATCATCTTCGAGACCATCACCACCACTACCACCCAGCGTGGTTCAGCAGTTGCCGGCCGGCCAGGTATAGCTTAAACGAGCACACTACACACTGAATTAAAGAATGCGAATGTCAATCATTAGCTTTTTATTCAATTATACCACACTATCCGAGTAGTGATTAGTACAGTAAATCTACACCAGCCGACCTTGAGACTAAGTATAGTTCTCCAGATCGAACTAGCCATCAAAAGAGGTCGTTGGATGACCCACCCGCACTGGTGGGCCGTTGCTTAGCCAAGCCCGCCGAGGTGTTTGTCTGGTAACCCTTTAGGTACCCCAACCTAGCAGAAACACTGGTTAAACTTCGAGCTACTGCTATTTTCATTTTGAGCTAGTTCTAGGCTTCCTTCTGAAGGGATTTATCTGAAGTCATCCAGAACTTACTTTGGATCACCTGTGAATGTTTCTGGCTATACAGAAAGCTAGCTGGAGATGAGTTCTAGATTTTACTCGGATGACCGTTGAACTTCTTCTATACTTTTCTACGCTGGAATATCTCATTATTGTAGGATCTAAGCAACCATTTTGTAACAACCTTAAAGCATGAGAATAAATATTCATTATCAGTTGTACCTCGGACCGAACCAGACGTTTCTACATTTTGGCGACGAGCGATAAAAGTTACCCACGGATTTGGACACTCCACCCCAGAAAATTTTACTCGGACCCCCGTGAGATGGCTTGGCCTATGGTGAGTACTTGTGATAAAGCAGATTTTCGAGAGAGTTTGCAGTGGAAAATTCTAATGTACCAAACCTGAAATCATTTCCGTGGATAGAAAATTCTTAGGGATGATTTTACCTGAGAAAATTAAATTTCAATTTCTCCCGTAAACCCGGAATTTAACATCCTAAGAAATAGAGGCAGTTCAGGGTATTTTTTTTTCGTAATGAAAATCCTAATCGCTTAGGGATGATTCTCACTAAAACAATTTTGTTGATGACGTGAGACCCGGTGATTCTGGAAAATTCTAAACAAAATACGCGGAACCCATAGCAACGGGATGAAGTACGCAGTGAAATATGTAAAAAGTATCATTATGTGGAACCCAATGTTTTATGGGATGCAGTACGCAGAAATTCCTAATGTGAAAGAAAGCGGAACCTTTCGTTTGGAATGAAGTACGCAGGAAAATATGAGATATTTTAAGCGGAATCCGACGTTTAAGGATGTCGTACGCAGTAAATCTGAACTTAGAGAATGTTAAATGCGGAACCCAACATTTGGGATGAAGTACGCAGAGTGATACTGTGTATATGTATTTCAGTGCGGAACCTGTGTTTTGTGTAGTACGCAGATCACATGAATTTTGATAAAAATACGTCACAGACGTAGTGTAGCTCGTAAAGTACCTTAAAATGCGTGTTTTCTAGGTAAACCAGTTGATCCCTCCGTTTGCCGAAGATGCCGACGGACCAGTGTCTGCCCGCTGGGAGAAGTGGCGTGAACATTTTGAAGCATACCTAGCATGGAAGGACGTTGACAATCAGGAGGAAAAATTCAAATCCCTGATGATGTTAGGTGGACCAGACATCCGGAAAGTGGTCAAGCAAGTTCATGTTGACGAATCACACGTTATGGAGAACCGGTACCACATTGCCATGTCAATGTTGGACGATTACTTTGTACCAAGACTCTCGAAAACGTTCGAACGTCAGAAGTTCCGCGAGATGAAACCAGCTGTAGGTGAAAAGTTTGACACTTTTGTCATCAGACTGAAAAAGCAGACAGCCTACTGTGATTTTGGAGATCAGCTGGAAAGCATGGTAGCTGACCAAATTATTACAACTACAACGGATGTGAGTCTGAAGAGGAAGTGCCTGGAAAAAGACTTTAACTTCAAGGAGATCGTAGCGATCGGTCGTACCCACGAGTCTGTTCAAATACAGATGAGCGATTTGGACAATCGGAACGGAAACTTACAAAAAGTCAGCGCTGTCGAAACGGAGGCCAATGAAGAGTCAATTTTGAAGGTACGCTCCAAACTCGGAGGACCAAGGCGGTTCAGATGTTTCCGATGCAATGGCAGACATGATTCGAAAGATCCATCGTGTCCAGCCAAATCACTCGAATGCAGAAGTTGTGGTCAAGTGGGACACTTTTCCCGCTGCTGTTTTCTAAAAAGGAAGAAGACCAACGGACAACCGTCCCAGTACAATCGTTTCGGAGCTTCCTGTAAACAAAAGCGATTCGTACGAGAAGTAACTGTAGATGGAACCGAGCGCAACTCAGATGTAGTTGATCTTTTCCATCTAGGAGCAGGAAAGAAGCTGGTTCCAGTATCTGTTGGAGGAGTTTGTTTGAAGTTCGTGATTGACACAGGAGCAGACGAAGACGTTTTAAGCGAAGCGGATTGGGCTACGTTGAAACGCGTTGGATTTGAAGCATACTCTATCAGGAGAGGAAGCAGCAAAGTATTCAATGCTTATGGGATAAATACACCGTTGAAAGTGCTTGGTGAAGTCGACACAGAAGCTATGATCGACGGTCGGAGTACCGACACTACGTTCTACGTGATCCAGAATGGGAAATGCTCGCTTCTCTCAGGTGACACAGCAGTCAAACTTGGATTGGTGAAATTTTTGCAAGCAGTGAATGATGAATCGTTCCCACATATGGATGGTAAGCAATAATTTATACAGGTAAATTTAAATAAATCTATTCTAAACTTCACATGTGTACAGGTATTGTTGCTAATATCAAAGTCGATAAAGCTGTAACTCCAGTCCGCCAAAGCCTTCGTCGCATACCATTTCCTCTTGAAGAATTGACCTTGAAAAAACTTCGGGAGCTAGAGAAGCAGGACATCATTGAACGTGTCAATGAAGCTTCTGAATGGGTCTCTCCAATGTTAGTAAAGCGTAAAAGCTTCGATGAGGTCAGACTTATTGTAGATCTCCGGGAGGCTAACAAAGCAATAGTTAGAGAAGTCCATCCCCTTCCAACACTCGAGCAAATAACGAAGAAAATCGGAGGAAATCAAATTTTCACTAAACTTGACATTCGACAAGCTTTCCATCAAGTTCTTCTTCGAGAAGATTGTCGATACATCACCACCTTCATTTCCCCCCTTGGTTTATTCCGTTATAAAAGGCTCATGTTTGGACTTTCTGCTGCTCCTGAGTTGTTTCAAAAAGTTATGGAGACGATTTTTGCTGATCTTCCATGGCTTATTATTTTCATCGATGACATTCTGATCCCCGCTAGAAACGAATCTGAGCTTTGTGAAAGAACTTTGATGGTGTATAACAGATTGAAGCAGTACAAGATACTACTGAATGCTGACAAAGTTATCACAGGCGCTAGGGAAATAGACTTCTTGGGTTATCACAAGGAATTTCAATTTCTCAAGAAAAACTGGAAGCTATCGAAAAATTACAAGTCCCCAAGTCCGCAGAAGCAGTTCGAAGTCTGCTTGGTTTGGTTAATTTCGTTCATCGACATATTCCAAATATGGCAACCATTACACACCCCCTAAATCAGCTCACAAGGAAAGGCATAAACTTCGAATGGAAACCAGTACACCAACAAGCATTCGAGCAAATTAAGATGATTCTACTTAACAAAAATACCCTTGGATTTTATAATGTTGACGATGAAACTTATGTTATTGCCGATGGGAGTCCTGTTGGCCTTGGTGCTGTTTTGGTACAGAAAGGGAAAGATAATCGCAATCGTGTGATCTGTTATGCGTCTAAAACTCTCACTCCGACAGAACAGAAGTATGCGCAGACTGAGCGAGAAGCTTTAGCATTAGTATGGGCTTGTGAAAAGTTTCACTATTATCTTTACGGGAAGTTTTTCCATCTGGTTACGGACCATAAGCCGTTAGTCGTGATTTTTGGAGATCGTCTGAAGCCGTCACCAAGGATTGAACGATGGAAGTTGCGCCTGATGTCCTACGATTTCAAAGTAATGTACCGTCCAGGAAAGAATAACATCGCTGACCCGCTGTCACGACTCTGCCAATCTGTACCAGATAATGGACCTAGCTTTGATGAAGAATCAGAAAGAATCGTACGAATGATAGCTAGTGATGCTTACCCGTTGGCAATAACCCTTCAGGAAATTGTAACAGCCACAAACTCAGATGAAGAACTGCAAGAACTGATTAAATGGTTACCGTACCCTTCTCGACGTTGGCCTAGAACATTAATGCGTTATGCAAAGATGTCGGGATGCTTCACCAGTGATGGACATTTATTGATGAAAGATCAAAGAATTGTAATTCCTCGAATCCTACAAACCCAAATTTTGAAGCTTGCACACGAACCTCACCTTGGAATTGCAGCAATGAAACGTCGACTACGATCTAAAGTATGGTGGACTAGGATGGACTCTATGGTAGAGAAATTCGTCCAATCTTGCACAGGATGTACGCTTGTATCAGAACCTGATACACTTCCTATAACAAGAACCGAGATGCCTAACGGACCGTGGAAGAAAATAGCGGTGGATTTCATGGAAATTCCTGGCGGTTACCATTTGCTTGTAGCGACAGACTGCTACTCCCGGTACGTTGAAGTTGCTATACTTACTTCAATGACAGCAAAAGTAACAGTCACTAAAATGAGGGAAATTTTTGCAAGGTTCGGCTATCCTATTGAAGTTATTTGCGATAATGGTCAGCCATTTTCTTCAGCAGAATTCTTGAGTTTTTGTCAGACAAATGCAATCTCAATCAAGCATACAGTTCCTTATGCAGCTTTTCAAAATGGATTGGTCGAGAGGCAAAACAGAACTTTATTGAAGACCTTGAAAATAAGCTGTACTATGGGACGTAATTGGCGGTATGATCTACAAGATTTTCTTCACTCTTACCGAGCAACACCTCACAGCATAACAAAGTTTTCACCGTCGGAATTGATGTTTGGGTGGAACATTCGGGATAAAATACCAGGAAACTCAAGACCAGTAAATGAAACTGAAGCAAGAGAAAACGATAGGAAGGCGAAAGAAAAAGGAAGAATGTATGCGGATTCAAAAAGGAGAGCTAAGCAATGCAATATTGATGTTGGAGATTATGTGATTGTGAAAAAAATTTGTCAAGAAAAATAAGCTAACAACCACTTTCAACCCCGAACCTCATCTTGTGATACAACGCGACGGATCACGGCTCCACTTGAAGAACATTAAAAGCAGTGTGATCTCCAATCGACACGTGAACCACACCAAACGAATCCTAAATGCGAATCCCATGATGAAACAGGAGAATGACGCAGATAATCATAAAACCTCTGAGGGCACACAAGAAGAAGATGACATGGGACCAGCCATTCCAACTGCTGCTGAACGTACTACGAATCCAACGGAACAACCCTCTACCAGCCAAACTACTACGGAACCTCAGATGGCTCACGATGCGATGGTCGAAAACGCCCTTTTGAGACTAGCCGAGCTACCAGCAAGCGCTCGAAACATGTACCTAAATACTTAGCAGATTACAAACTTTGAATATATTAAATTTTTAAAATATTAAACGTAAGGAGGGAATGTAGGATCTAAGCAACCATTGGTTTTGTAACAACCTCAAAGCATGAGAATAAATATTCATTATCAGTTGTACCTCGGACCGAACCAGACGTTTCTACAATTATACTTTCTTAGCTCCCTTTGGATGCTTCTAGATGTTCTCTGAGCTTCTTCCAGATGTTTGCTAGATTGTGTGGATGTTGCTGTAGCTACCTCCGGATGTCCTCTGTTCTTCTCCTTGCAGGCCTGGTAAGGACTCTAGGCTTTTTTCCTGATGTCCTCGGGACTTCCTGAGGATCGTCTCTAAACACCCACTGGGTGCTCTCGCACAACTTGAAGGTAATTCAAGCATTATTCGATTATCTGTTGATGTCCTTTAGGTAGTAACCAGGGGCCTGACAAGCGTCCATGTTGTTGAAGCTATTATCTACTCTCGTCTTACTGCTTATAAACCGATTTTCCGGTTTATACGTCAGTATACGTCAGGCGTACCGTATTTAAAATACTCCATTCAGCTTCTCTTTTAAGAGAAACGGAGCATTTTCCTCCACAGAATGGGGCAATGACCTCCATTTACTTCTCCAACGATCGGACCACATATCCGTTTCGCCAGTAATGCCTACTTTCAGCATTTTCTGCCTTGTCTGAAGGTCACCGAAAGCTGATTGGTTTGGGAAAGCTCTGGTCCAATGAAGTACCAAGCGAGACAGTAATCAATCATCGTCAATGTCATCGGCGGAAGCAGCAGAATGATTCGTATTGATGTTGCTACTCCTTATGCCCTGTTGCCCCACAAAGCGACCACCGGCCGACATCAGCATTAGACCTTCACCTTTCCTGAAACTGTGTTTAAATTCGGCGGCAATGTTCATCGAATTCATGAATTCTTATCTCTGCTGCTGACACCATCAATCCCCCCCCCCCCCTTCAACCCCGTTAAAAACAGCAGTGACAGAAACCGTTGCAACCTGCAACTAGATAATTTAAAATTACCCGGTTGCAGTTAAATCAATTCATTTAGTGATAGTGGGCAAAAGTTATTGGAATTGGGTAAATGGAATTTATGTGTGAGTGACGACAAAGTTGCCACACGGACATTATTTCTTCAGATAATTTCCTTGTAAACATAACACGTCACTTGAAAGTGATTCTGTTCTTGCTGGAATTTTGCGTTTCCCACCTTCAACTTCCTGACATTGAACGCAACGATTGGTTTGTTTTGCACCTACTAGTTTTTTTTTGTATAACTACGCTGTTTGGATTGTAATATTGTTTACAAAATTGAAAACAACCAACTGACAGTTGACGAAACCCTCGTCACGTTAAGCTGGTTAAAAAATGGTTCTTGAAAAAAAAATGTTGCGGAATAGCCTTTTACTGTGATAAATGATACCTCAAAAAATACTTTAGTAGCTGGAGCACCTTCGTTAAAATGAAATGTCATTTAATTTGAAATTGGAACAAAAAAAGAATAAAAAAAAAAAATAAGGGTTGTGTCCCAAGCACGACGGCTTTATTGATTTGTTTGTTTGTTGTTTATTAAGGACATTTTACATCTCCGCGATGCATTCATGTCCGTTTGATTTGATGTTTGGTGTATTGTGTATGGTGTGCAAGTGTTTTTGTTAGTGTAAGTGCTACAATTCAGTTGCTTCTCTCTTCTTTTCTTCTTTGCTTCCAAACAATTACTTTTCTCCTTCGCTTCACTTCATACTACTCTCCTACTTCGCTTTTCTTCCCGAATTTCTTCATCTTTCTACCATCTTTACCTGTGTAATTTGTTATTCTACAGTTCTTTTAATTTGTTATTCTAGTCTTCTACTTCGTGTTGCTTAATATTTCTTTCACCTGTGCAATTTGTTATTCTAAAGTTCTTGTAATTTGTTATTCTAGAGTTTTTTGTACAAATCCGTTTCATGTAGGAAATTAAGCATTCGTGTTGTTCTTTCTTCCGTGTTGTCCAGAGCTTCACGTAGACTGGTGCTGATGTCATTTTTCCTTCTCTCTTTGTCGTATTTCCTGCACTCAAGAATGATGTGCTTTACATCCAACACCGTGCCACAACATTCACACACCGGTGGGGCTTCCTTCTTCAGAAGAAACGTGTGGGTTAGTCGCGTATGGCCGATTCTCAGACGTGTAAGCATACGCTGGTCGGCTGAACTTCCTCGTTCTGTCCATCTGTGCGTGTCGAATTTCACCTCCCTCAGCTTCGATTCTGTTGTGCTAAACCACTACCTATTCCACTGACCACGTATCGCATGTTTCACCGCTTTTATCGCATCCTCGCTTGGAATCGGTACGTCGATGGCTGGTTGTCTTCTAGCCTCATTGGCTAGTCGGTCAGCTTCAGAGTTTCCCCTGATGCCGGCGTGTCCAGGGATCCAGCAGAAACGGATGATTTTGCTTTGCACGATTCTCTCTACTTCCTGCACCCAAGGGTGCCGGGAAGTTCCAGCCTCCAAAGCCAGTAGGAAGCTTGCGGAGTCCGTGAGAATAACCAACTCATTTTGAACATTAGGGATGGTGGCGGCCATTTTAATAGCGTAGGCCTCCGCAGAGAAAACACTACATTCGTTCGGAAGACTGTAGGTCCTAGATAGCCCTTCGTAGAAGAATGCAGCTCCTACCGTGTCTTCACACTTGGAGCCGTCCGTGTAGACGATGGTTGAACTATGGAAGCGAGTCTCCACTGGACGAACTTTCTCCGGTGGGTCTCCAGCGCGTATGCTTCTTTTCACATCCCACACTATCGTCGGTTTTCGTGCGTGCCACAAGCGATTGCTCTGCCTCACGAGTGAACCGACAGCAGGAAGCGTTGAACCGGTTAATTCTTGGAGTTTTCGTGCGTGCCACAAGCGATTGCTCTGCCTCACGAGTGAACCGACAGCAGGAAGCGTTGAACCGGTTAATTCTTGGAGGCGATTTGAAGCGCGTGTAATCAGAGGTAGGGTGCTGCTGTTTGGATTCTTTGTGAGCATTCGGATGGCAATGTGTACTGTGGTCTGTGCTGCTAGCAGTTCGAAGGGTAGAGTCCCAGCTTCGGCCATCACCGAGTTAATCGGGCTCGTCACGAATGCTCCGGAAGCGAAGCGAACCATTTTGTTGTAGGCAGGAGCGAGAGTCGGCAAGGTGGCTGGCCCTCCTCGACTAACAAGTCCAATCCCGTAGAGCAGCTGCGCAGTAACTATGGCTGACCCAACTTGCAGCAGAGAGGTCCGATTACCACGTGGAAGTTTTGCACCGATCATCTGTAAAATCCGTAACCGAGATTCGCATGCTTTCTTAGCCATATTGCAGTGAGGTTTGAAGGATAACGTTCGGTCCATGGTTACACCTAAAATCCTCAGCCGGTTGGTCTTTGGCACGGGAGTTCCGTCGTGCGTTCGGACTGCAGTAGAAGACATGTGACTTTGTTGCCGACACAGTGAAACCAACGCTTTTCGTCCATTTGTTGATGGCTTTGACGGCAGCCTGTAATTTTCGG
Source organism: Ochlerotatus camptorhynchus (assembly GCF_037179485.1). Taxonomy (NCBI): domain Eukaryota; kingdom Metazoa; phylum Arthropoda; class Insecta; order Diptera; family Culicidae; genus Ochlerotatus; species Ochlerotatus camptorhynchus. Next base: position 39,466 of record NW_027040594.1, read on the forward strand.
TGTAAGCCTTCAGTTTTAGCACCTCGCACTGCTAAGAGGATATCGTCCGCGTACAAAAGAATGAAGACTCCGTTGGGCACTACTCGGAAGATGGGCTGCATCGCGATAAGGAACAGCGTCACTGACAGGACAGAGCCCTGCGGAACTCCGTTTTCCAACGGATACTGGCGAGACATATGCCCCCCAACGGATACCTGGATCGTTCGCTCCGAGAGGAAACTTTTCATCATGTTCAGCATCCGACCACGTATTCTCCATGACCTCAGAGTGCGGATTATGCCGCGCCGCCAGGTGGTGTCATAAGCCTTCGACAGGTCCAGGGATGCTATCAGACAGTGCTCGTCTGTGCTTGGAAGCGTTCGCTCGAGCTCGGAAAAGTACTTGTCGGTGCCTCGCCCGGCACGGAAAGCGTGCTGTCGTTTGTCGAGTCGCTCGCTTGACTCTAGCTCGGTGATCAGTCGTCGATTTATTATGCGTTCAAGCAGCTTCGCCATGCAGCTGGTGAGCGAGATTGGACGGAACGCAGCGGGTCCGGTATCGAGGCAGTTTGGCTTCGGAATGGGCACCACGATTGCATTTCGCCAGCTGGTGGGAAACTCTCCATTACGCCAGATCCGGTTGAGCAGCTCTAGCAGTGTCATCTTCACGGACAAAGGTAGACGTCGAAGCATTGGGTACCCTATCATGTCGGGTCCTGTCGAGGCAGCTCACCCTTTCTTGAGAGCCCACAGCAGTTCGCTTAGGGTAATGTCGCTGTTGTACACGTCGTCCGTGTTTGGCGAAACATCTATAGACTCTCTTTCAGCTGCTGCCTTAGTCTTCTGAAAAGAAGTAGGGTAACTGGAGGTCGCAGATCTATCGCTATAAAAACTGGCTAGCGCTTCCGCAGTTTCTTCGGGGTCATCGGTGAAGCCATCCGATCGCTTGAGTGCGACGGTACGTTGTTGTCGGCTGCCACGTAGCGTGTTCACCGTTCGCCACAGTTCGGTTGTCGTGCTGCTTGGTGCAATTTTGGCCACGAAGTTCTCCCACGATCGTTCTTTTGCTTCCTTTATCGCCTTCCGTGCTACAGCTCTGGTTTCCTGAAACCTCGCCAATGCAGCGGGTTGATCAGGATCAGATGTCTGCAGCCACCGCAGATATCGAAGACACTTTCATCGATGTCGAATCGGCGCCTTCGCTTCAGGGCACCACCATGGTACCGCTTTAGGCCCCATACGGCCGCTGGTTTGCGGTATGGCACGAGTTGCTGCTGCAATTATCTTCTCCGTGAAGCTGTCTAGGATGGTTTCTGCGGTGATACGTTCATATAACGACCAATCAGCGCGATCGTACAACCATTTCCGTTGTTGTTGTTGTTGTTGTTGTTGTTGTTGTTGTTGTTGTTGTTGTTGTTGTTGTTGTTGTTGTTGTTGTTGTTGTTGTTGTTGTTGTTGTTGTTGTTGTTGTTGTTGTTGTTGTTGTTGTTGTTGTTGTTGTTGTTGTTGTTGTTGTTGTTGTTGTTGTTGTTGTTGTTGTTGTTGTTGTTGTTGTTGTTGTTGTTGTTGTTGTTGTTGTTGTTGTTGTTGTTGTTGTTGTTGTTGTTGTTGTTGTTGTTGTTGTTGTTGTTGTTGTTGTTGTTGTTGTTGTTGTTGTTGTTGTTGTTGTTGTTGTTGTTGTTGTTGTTGTTGTTGTTGTTGTTGTTGTTGTTGTTGTTGTTGTTGTTGTTGTTGTTGTTGTTGTTGTTGTTGTTGTTGTTGTTGTTGTTGTTGTTGTTGTTGTTGTTGTTGTTGTTGTTGTTGTTGTTGTTGTTGTTGTTGTTGTTGTTGTTGTTGTTGTTGTTGTTGTTGTTGTTGTTGTTGTTGTTGTTGTTGTTGTTGTTGTTGTTGTTGTTGTTGTTGTTGTTGTTGTTGTTGTTGTTGTTGTTGTTGTTGTTGTTGTTGTTGTTGTTGTTGTTGTTGTTGTTGTTGTTGTTGTTGTTGTTGTTGTTGTTGTTGTTGTTGTTGTTGTTGTTGTTGTTGTTGTTGTTGTTGTTGTTGTTGTTGTTGTTGTTGTTGTTGTTGTTGTTGTTGTTGTTGTTGTTGTTGTTGTTGTTGTTGTTGTTGTTGTTGTTGTTGTTGTTGTTGTTGTTGTTGTTGTTGTTGTTGTTGTTGTTGTTGTTGTTGTTGTTGTTGTTGTTGTTGTTGTTGTTGTTGTTGTTGTTGTTGTTGTTGTTGTTGTTGTTGTTGTTGTTGTTGTTGTTGTTGTTGTTGTTGTTGTTGTTGTTGTTGTTGTTGTTGTTGTTGTTGTTGTTGTTGTTGTTGTTGTTGTTGTTGTTGTTGTTGTTGTTGTTGTTGTTGTTGTTGTTGTTGTTGTTGTTGTTGTTGTTGTTGTTGTTGTTGTTGTTGTTGTTGTTGTTGTTGTTGTTGTTGTTGTTGTTGTTGTTGTTGTTGTTGTTGTTGTTGTTGTTGTTGTTGTTGTTGTTGTTGTTGTTGTTGTTGTTGTTGTTGTTGTTGTTGTTGTTGTTGTTGTTGTTGTTGTTGTTGTTGTTGTTGTTGTTGTTGTTGTTGTTGTTGTTGTTGTTGTTGTTGTTGTTGTTGTTGTTGTTGTTGTTGTTGTTGTTGTTGTTGTTGTTGTTGTTGTTGTTGTTGTTGTTGTTGTTGTTGTTGTTGTTGTTGTTGTTGTTGTTGTTGTTGTTGTTGTTGTTGTTGTTGTTGTTGTTGTTGTTGTTGTTGTTGTTGTTGTTGTTGTTGTTGTTGTTGTTGTTGTTGTTGTTGTTGTTGTTGTTGTTGTTGTTGTTGTTGTTGTTGTTGTTGTTGTTGTTGTTGTTGTTGTTGTTGTTGTTGTTGTTGTTGTTGTTGTTGTTGTTGTTGTTGTTGTTGTACGCGCTCCGTGTTGGTGGGACTATTTTTTATAACAGTGACTTCCGCTCATCAAGAATATCAAGTATCAGTACAGAGTATGAATTAGTCATTCTTACGGACTCTGCAAGCTGTCTTCAGGCCTTAGAAAAGCGGGAACATCTAAGCACCCGTGGATTCGGGAAGTGGAGCAAATAGCACGAAACAAATCCGTCCGTTTCTACTGGATACCTAAACACGCCGGCATCCACGGAAACAACGAAGCTGATCGGTTAGCAAACATGGCAAGAACAGAACCTCCTATTTGTTTACCAATCCCAGGTGAAGATACGCTAAGAATGGTGAAGCAAACAATACGCCAACGATGGAATAACCAATGAAACTTTGAGGAGCAAACCACCTTCTACGCCAAACTGGACTTTACCGAAAAATTTGAAGGATGCAGAGAAACGAAGAAGGAACAGCTGAAACCCGGTGTAGCGGCAAGAAGATTAATCAGATAATGGAACAAGGAAGGAAGAAAGAATACGAACAAGATGGAGCAGCCGAAGCCCGGTGTAGCGCCAAGATGGTGAAGCAGTTAACGGAGCAAGGAAGGAAGGAAGAATGTAACATGTAACAGGACAAAGGTGAATTTAGTTGGAGAAAATTGATACGGTCATGTAATGAAGAACACAAAGCGGATAGCGGATGGAAGATTAAGAAGAAACAACGTGAATTGTGCATTGAAGTAGAATAATAAGCAGAAGATGAAGAAGAGGTAGAAGATCAAGAAGATAAAGCAAAAAATAGCAAAGCATCAGATGATGGCGGAACGGAAAACGAAGAAGAAGATCAGGAAGATAAAGTGGAAAATTGCTAAAATCAGAAGGCGGCACCGAAGGAAAATTTAATAAGGCGTGAAAACGTAGGAGCGGAAAAAATGGCAATAGAAATAAAGAAGGATGAAGAAAGAAGATGATGAAGAATTGAAAAAAATAAACAGAAGTATGGAGAGAAGAAAGAAGAAAATAGATCAAGTGAATTTAGAATAGTACCAAAAAGCAACAAAATATCAGAAGAAGTGAAGAAGATACAGAGATGATTCAGCAAAGGATGAGGTGAAGCAGACCCGTCTACAAGATGTCAAGATAAGTGAATTGAAAAAGAATTATCACAATTAATAAATCAATATGACATGAATGCATGCTTGCATGTAAAATGTCAATAATAATAAAAAAAGTACAGAGTTAGAACTCATTTTGCAAGTTGCTGCCATTTCGAGCGACAGCTGATTTAATTGACTTATTTTGTTCTAAATATTTAGGAGCTTATGGGCCGTGGATGATTGCCAAACCCCCTCTAAACTTTCTACGTAGTTTATGAACAGCCCCTAACCAAACGCACACTTCTTTACCTAGATCATACATTGATGGATGAAGGGCTTTAGTAATTATAAACGTCCCTAGAACTATTCCACAGACGCAGTCAGAATATGAGCAAGTTAAACGCACACCCTTCACACTCCGAGGTGAAAAAGGCCACTTCACAAGTGACAGCGTTTCACCTCACTTCACATGCCGCGCAGCATAGGCCTAAGTGTAATTTTAATTTTCAATGAAATCGTTCCCACAAAAACTAAATTAATGTTTTTTAGACCATTCCCATTACATCCCGAATTCGCTCTTATCAGTCCATTTTTCCTCCATCCAATCGGGAAGAAAAACACTGGTTAATTTGGCACCCGCCACTCCAACGACGACAACAACGACGACGAACCATTCGGCTGCCATTCAATTCACCTATCCACGACCCGTCCGTTGTCAATGGATGATTGACGTTTCGAGTTTTTCACATCAGCTATCCAGTTTGTAAAACATAACTGACCATCATCGGTGTTGCCTGTGCGTACGCATTTGATATCAACCCGATATGATCTCTGCGACATGAGGCAAGTTAAAGAGACGAGATATGAGCCGTTCGATTGGCTGTGTTTTGGAAAATATTTTGGGTGCAAAATCAGTAGCGTTGAAAAGTTTCATCAGTTCGGCAGGCTTTAGAATGATCGGGAAGTGTTTCGGATTGATTCTGGTGATTACGGTGCTTCGAGTGGTGCGCGTTTCGGGAATGGATGCGATCTGTGAGCGGATCGATTTCAACGACTTCTCGCAAAGGAAGATCCGGGAGTGTACGGGATCTACTAAGGAGATTTTCCGGTTAAAATCGTATGTGGATTCGGTATTTTTTAAACCGTACCGGGACAATGTGTTCTACTACCTGAGCAATGACGTTCTGGGTGTGAGCTGTTGCGAGACGGAGGAATCTTTCTACATGCACGAGTACACGGAAATTCGGCTCATATACCAGCTGGTATTTCGGACGTTGTCCACTTTGACACTGAGGATACTCGATATGGATCAAATACAGAACGGACAGCCGGTGGTGGCGCAGCGTTGGAGCTCACAACAGCCGACGAGTACGTGGAGTTTGTTTGTTGGGCGGGTGGAGCGTGAAATTCGCCGGGCCAAGCTGCAGATAGAGGTGAACATGAGCATCGGAGCAGAAGTGGCGATTGAATATGTGACGGTTTTCAACTCACTGGTTCAGGAGCAGTTTTGCAAGGAGTTGGATGAATTCTACAGTTCTCCGGCAATACCAACCTCGACAACGACAGCGATGACAACTACGGCGAGGCCTACTACAACTACGACTACCAGGCCAACTACCACAACAACAAGGCCAACAACGACCACAACTAGGGCGACAACAACAACAACAACAACGGAAAGGCCTACCACAACTACGACAAGGCCCACAACAACTACGAGAAGGCCCACAACAACTACGAGAAGGCCCACGACAACAACGGAAACGCCTACCACAACTACGACTAGGCGTACAACTACAACAACAACAACAGAAAGGCCTACCACAACTACGACAAGGCCCACAACAACTACGACAAGGCCCACAACAACTACGAGAAGGCCCACGACAACAACGGAGACGCCTACCACAACTACGACTAGGCGTACAACTACAACAACAACAACAGAAAGGCCTACCACAACTACGACTAGGCCCACAACAACTACGAAAAGGCCCACAAGAACTACGACAAGGCCCACAACAACAACGGAAACGCCTGCCACAACTACGACCAGGCGTACAACAACAACAACAACAACAGAAAGGCCTACCACAACTACGACCAGACGTACAACAACAACGACAAGACCTACAACAAGTACGACCTTGTCGACAACTACGACTTTGGAACCCACCACAAGAACTACTGTTCGTCCGACCAGAACACAAACCACTACTCCTATATCAACAACAACAACAACAACAACAACAACAACGACGACGACGACAACTCCAGAACCGTCTACAACCACTCCTGAACCATCTACGACGACTACAGAGTCGAAAACATTATCTACGAGTACAACGGCGACCCCACCACCAATACCCGAGAACACCACAGAAGAACATCCGACATCAGTCCCAACAGCATCCCCTGTGTTGCAACCCCGCTCGGATGCAGTCTGGATGGTGCTCACAGGAGTCTTCATCACTCTGTTCCTTCTGACCGTCGCCTCCGGAGTGTACATCTACTCCAACAGTCGGTTGATCAGCCGAACGATAGCCAAGGAATTTGGTATTGATCTATCGCCCAAAAACACCAACCACCACGCAAACAACCACCATCCGTATCCACTGGATCAAACCATCCACCGGAAGCTGCAACAGCAGCTGAAAAATCGCCTACGCCAGCAGCACAGTTTTGAAGCGGAGGACACGACCAGCAACAACAGTAGCCGACGGAGCATGAAGCGAGGCTTCGAGCAGAGTAAGTACCCCAGGGGCTCCAATGTCAACCTCAATCGCTCGACGATGCTGGATGGCTTCCGAGATGATGACAAAAAGGAGCTCAAGTTCCAGAACCGGTTGAACAAGCTGTGAGCATGTATACGTAGAACTCTGTGGGGGCGGAGGCAGTGGTGCTATCAGTTACACAGTTATTTTAGGTGATAAGAGGTACTTGGTAGATGCTATTTTGTTCTAAATTAAGCATGTTCGTTACGTAAGATAACCGAAATAGATCGTAGAATCGCGATAAACTTGTTTCTTTCACTGCAAGCAGTGATAAGAAGAAGGTTCCTGAATCGGCTCCGGTCATTTTTCTTTTTCCTGAAGCTTCAACCAAAAATTCCCACACAAATCCATTAAGCTCCATCAATTTCGCATTCCCCCCGATCCAACACAGGATTCATGAATGCACTCAGATCACCCGAATTACTCCCATGTGACCCATTTTGCCGTAATCCCGTACACTCTCTTTTCTCATGCTCGTACACAGACTCACATTAACTGGTCGTTGTTTTGGTTCAAACGAGACTTTGCCTTTCCCCATTCAAAATCTGTCGTTCATACGAAGTAAGCCATAAAATCCAACGCGGTGGGGCCAACAAGAGCAACAACAGGTAAAACACACAAAATTACATTCAAATCCACTACCCTTGCTCCCCATGCATCCATCCGACCAGCCAGGTGAAGCAGAACATAAAGGAAACCCATTACTTCCGGTCGGTTTGAGCGCCCCGGCGACCGCCGACGACGACAACGGTGTGGAAGGATTCGTTCGTCCATCACGGAGGAGTGTAATGTGGCTAAAAATAGGACGGAAGCATTCTCTGATTCATGGAGGTTTACCAACAGCAGCGCAATTGAACACAAACCAAAACAAAGGCAAGGAAGGTCTTTGATGTAACCATGTTCTGGATGGCTACATGGCAGCATAGCGCTTTGTTCGAGCGGGATCCTGTCCGGTGGAAAGCACGGAGTGGACTGAGCACAACTGAACTTCGAGTGAGAATCTGGAGAGGAACTTTCCACAGCATAAAAATTTGCGCATGTCCTGGAAGGAACTCGTTTTTGATGAACAAAATCATCGCCATTAGGTGGTCGAATGAATGTTGAGCGTGGAATGGCTCGAATCACAGTGCAACAGTTTGTATCGCATGGCGGTTCAGCCGTTTTATGGTGTTGCTTTCATCGAATACAGGCACCAAGTAACGACATCCGCTTTTCGGGTTTGAGACAGACACATTTTTTACATTACTCATCATTTTATTCATGAGCAATACTAAATGATGCCTAATATTTGTCAAAGGAAATATAAAAGGCAGGCCCGGAAGAAAGCGAGCCAAGAGAGAATGTCCAAAGGACTCTGGATCAATAAGTCCGGAAGGTTGTGCTCAGTTGGTATCAGTGGAATGGATTTAATTAAAGAGGCTGGATTGGGTAAAGAGGCGACATCTTATCCGTTTGCTTCAACCGATTGTTCCAATTTTGACGTGTCGTCTCTTTCTGGATTCGGCCTCTTTACTTTCAATTGGTATTTCAAGAGTACTTTCACGACTAGTTCTAGAATACGCGATCGAAGTTAAATCTAGATCGAAAGAACGCCCAACAGAACTTGGTATGCAGTGGGCGCATCAATCAAACATTAAAGCTCTGCTCACAAAACTTTGAAAATCTGGAACTACATTCAAATTGAATCAGAAGGCCCCTTCATTCGAGCATGAGTTACCACAGAAAAGAAGTAGATTTTCTCTAAACTAGTTTGAAGGCTGTCCGGAATAATTGATAAACACTGAATTTTCTATGAAAGCCATGCTTGGAAAACATAGTTTTGGTCACGAACTGCTTATTTACAAATAGCTTTGCACACAGTTGACGAAACATAGTTCTTTTTGTTGCGGTAATAGAGTTTAAGCTTGTTATAGATACTTAAAAAAAGTAGATTTTAATTCTAGTGATAAACTGTATTTGTTTTTGCGTTGTAAAAATTAGCGAGAAATGCTCGCTGCACATCTGTTTTAATACACACATTTTGACGTAGGACTACGTCTTTGATTTCTATATGGGGGTACACTTTGTGAAAACCGAAAATGGAACATGTAACAAATTAAGAAAGATTTTGAACGTTAATAACTCAGCAGCCCCTGGTCCAATTTCAATAATTTTATCACCAATCGATCAGAAATATGGCTACGCATCGATAAAAATTCTTCCGAATGATGATTTTCAACAAGAAACTATTGAAAAACTGGTAAATGTACAGCATTGTCCAAAAGCGTCGAATTAACTAACAAATCCACCAATTACCTACATGCATATGCTGCTTCCCCAGCACAGTCGTCAGAGAGTAGTAAGTAGACGAAACAAGTCGAAGTGGCATTCGCCTCCGATCCTCGGGCGCGTGCGAATAGGGAGGATGGAATTGCGTAATATTTTGCACACTCATCGCCATACTCAGAACCACACGCTCCCAACGACCACACCACTGTGTGGTGGTGTTCGATCGTCGAAATTAGTAGCAGCAGTAGCAGTGCTTTCGGCGTGTGGCGTTGAAAATTCTAGATAGAGCTGGAATTAGGGCGTAACAGCTTTTGTAAACAATGACTTCTATCGATGATTTCTAGGAACTCAAGGCACGCTCACGCAGACCAACATAACCATCGGATAGGGGAAGTTGATTTGCGTGGGCGAGTCTTGAATTTCTAGAAATCATCGATAGAAGTCAGTGTTTACAAAAGCTGTTAGGACCTAATTCCAGCTCTATCTAGAATTGTTCTCCAGTAACAACGAAAGGCTGCCTGCAAGCAGCGAGCTGCAGAGCCCACATACGCAACCATCAAAGGAGGAAAAAGCTGCACCGCTATGCTATGGATCGGAATCAGTAGCTCTTCGTGAGTCGCTGCAGGTCGGTCATCTATGCCAAGCGTGTCACCCTCGCTCCAAACGACGTACAGCTCGACAGCCTTACCCGTGTTGAACACCCAGCTCAGAACTACTCAACCATCACTACAAAACGGTCCTTTTCAGGGCCACCATAAATTTGTTAAAGAGTATTATTTGGACATTGGTAAAGGTCATCAGTTCCCGCAAGCAGCTAGCTATCAAGGCTCAACCTGGTCTCTATCGAAGGTGTGGTATTTTAGGCCCGAATGTATTGGTGAGATTAATCATCGTCCGACCATTTCTCAGAACACGCTGGTAGGAAGTGTTAAAAATCCATATAGAATTTGAGAGAAGCGGAAATAATTCGCTTTGGGTGTATATTCTGTTCCCAGAAAGCCAATAAATCAAATATGTGAAAAAAATTAGCTCTCACGAGCTCAATCTCTCGAAGTCCCTCCTTTTTTACATATTCTGCACAAACGATACTTTCAGCCCCGCCCCATTCATATAATTCTGAAGGAAATCCTGTGAGGGGTGAATTGAATGCACATACCAAAATGCACAAAACTTAAAAAATCATCAATAACAAAAAAAAAATCAAAATGCACATTTTAAAGACGGGTAGATGAATCGAAAATACTCAAGTTGATAGTCCCTTGGATTCTCTTCATAAACTTTCTCTTTGAAATAAATACTACAAATTTGATACGCTTACAAATAAAAAACGGAAACAGTTAAGATAATTGATGATTGATCAATTAAAAGAACTAAATGTTCACATTTGTTCCGTCCACTAGCGGTCCTACGTCAAGCTTCCGTTCGTGCCCCTAGGCACAGACCCTTCTACTTTTTTTTTAATAGTGTAAGGACCATTTAAGTGCAGACTAAATCTTTTGTTAAACCAAATCGCAACTTAGGTTCGAGAATAATGCCTAAGTCCCTTACTTGATTACACCTTTCAACTGTTTTCTCACCAAGGGAAATTGTGTCATTTACTGTGGCATGCTTTCTTGTAAACGATAAAGAATTACATTTTCTAACGTTAAGGGCTAGCAAATTCTTCTTACACCAGGAGTAAAAATGTTAACTAAAGGGTGATACGGTCAAAATTTGGTCAAGGGAAAACGCGTGTAAATCGGTGAAATCGTTTATTTAAAAAATCAAATTAAATTTCTTTTTCAAGTTCAATTAGTATAAAATTCAGGAAAAATATTCAGTTAGGCTTCCGCTTTTCCAAATCCGAATTGCCGGGCCTTACGCTTGACCCCTGCCATCAGATTTTGTACAGCCACCTTGTCCACCTTCTTCGCCGCAGAAAGCCAGTTTGCCTTGAACTGCTGCTCGCCCTTAGCAGTTTTTTTGGTCTTCTTTAGGTTCCGCTTGACAATAGCCCAGTATTTCTCAATTGGGCGGAGCTCTGGCGTGTTGGGAGGGTTCTTGTCCTTGGGAACCACCTGCACGTTGTTGGCGGCGTACCACTCCATGGCCTTTTTACCGTAATGGCAAGATGCCAAATCCGGCCAAAACAGTACGGAACAACCGTGTTTCTTCAGGAAAGGCAGCAGACGTTTATTCAAACACTCTTTCACGTAAATTTCTTGGTTGACAGTCCCGGAAGCTATGAAAATGCTGCTTTTCAAGCCACAGGTACAGATGGCTTGCATAACCAGATATTTCTTTGCGAACTTTGACAGTTTCATGTGCTTGAAAACATCTGCTACCTTTCCCCTTCCTTTTGCCGTATAAAACTCCTGTCCCGGAAGCTGCTTGTAGTCGGCTTTGACGTAGGTTTCGTCGTCCATTACCATGCAGTCAAACTTCGTCAGCATCGTCGTGTACAGCCTCCGGGATCGCGCTTTGGCCGTCGTATTTTGTTTATCATCGCTATTTGGAGTCACTACCTTCTTGTAAGTCGATAGTCCGGCTCGTTTTTTGGCTCGATGCACGGTTGTAGACGATACACCCAGCTTATTTGCGGCATCTCGGAGAGAGAGGTTAGGGTTTCGCTTGAAACTACCGGCAACTCTCTTTGTCGTCTCAGCGGCTTCTGGTTTTCGATTTCCCCCCGATCCAGACTTCCTGGCTGTCGACAAACGTTCCCCAAACACTTTAATTACATTTGTAACGGTTGATTTGGCAACTTTTAGCGATTTTGCCAACTTTGCGTGCGAGTAGCTCGGATTTTCGCGATGCGCGAGCAAAATTTTGATACGCTGCTCTTCTTGCTTGGACGGCATTTTGACAACTGAAGAGTGAATTCCAAAATCAAAATAGGAGCAACATTCTACACACACACACCTTCAAAATGAGGGGTGTTCAGGTTTTTTAAATGCAAAATTGAAAGAAATACGTCAAGTTGATATTGACCAAATTTTGACCGTATCACCCTTTACTTGCTGAAATAGCTGCAGATCAGATTCTTTAGATATTTCCATGAAAAGTTTCATGTCGTCTGCATATATTGAAACATGAAGCAGCTTCAAAATGTATTCTATATCATTGACACATAAGATGAATAGTAGTGGACCAAGATGCGAACCTTGGGGCACACCAGATGTTACATGAACGACAGACGAAAATTTTCCTTCAAATCTTACTCTTTGCGTTCTCCTTGACAAGTATGACGCGATGCATTTCAGTAGCCTGGTATTAAAACCCAGCTTGGATAACTTGAAAATCAACACTCTATCGAATGCTTTACTAAAATCAGTATATAATGTTTCTAAGTAATTTCCCTAATCCATTACATGTAAAGCATATGTTACAAAATGTATCAAATTAGTAGCTGTAGATCGACCTTTAACAAATCCATGTTGTTTACTAGTAATGAGAGATTTAACTTGGGAAAATATGTTGGCATTAATGATCGACTCGAAAAGTTTAGGAATGGTAGATAATAAAGCAACTCCGCGATAGTTTTTGATATCCGATTTTTTCCCGTATTTTAAAAATAGGGATTTCAAATGATTCCTTCCAAATTGGAGGCAGCATGCTGGCGTTTAATGATGAATTAAACAATCAATATAAAGGCTTTACTAATTCTTTTGAAAGTGTTTTTTAAAGAATAGGTAGTAAACCATCTGGACTAGCACCTTTTGACGTATCCAAGGACTCGCGCATGCAAGATTTCTTTGAGGGATAAATTGTTAACTGTAATATTTAACACCGGGGTACATTAGCTCTGGAAGATGTGAAAAAAATTGATAATCGCAATCATTCTCGTCATGAGTTGTGTAAATGTTCTGATAAAAGTCAGAAAATAAATTACTGATCTCACTAGATGCGTTGCAGGTTCTGTTATCCAACTGTATTTAAGAAGGAAAGTTCTTTGATTTTTGTCTCTTTTTAACATAGTTAAAAAACGATTTTGGATCTGTTTTAATATTATTTTATATCTTGGTATTTTGTTCTTCATATACATTGTTCATTTCTTCATTCACGATCGCTTATTTCTAGAAAAATGTAAGATTTTCTTTAATATGGTTTCTTTTATAAGTTTTATGTGTTTTCTGTTTCTTATTTTTAAGATTGATAACCAGTGGCGTGTGCAAGGGGGGCCCAATGGGCCATGCCCCCCCCCCTCATGTTAGATCTCTACTGTTAACGCCCTTCTATTGTTTCATAAACATTAGAAGAAAAAAACATCAAAATTCCATAAACATAACACACACCTTTCTTGTGATGTATCAGCAAATTGAACGAAAAATATCTAAGCTCTCTGAGACAGTCGCCGTGAGCAGTTATGAAGTGCTCGACCAAATTGTAATTATTAGTTTAAATCAGGGTTACTGATATTCACCTCGTACTATTCGAAAGAGTTTGTCATCTCCAAACGCTTTCAATGTAACGGGCTTAAAGTTTGCGTTCACGAACGAACCGAATACTGTCATTGATGAGAGCCTCTGTGAGTGACCGGTGGGTGATGACTTTTCGTGGTGTTCTTGCTGTCTTTCATTCCGTCTTGTTTAATTATTGTCTTTCTTCAATCCGTTGTATTCGGACGCGATAATTTACGACAGTGAATATTCTTCACCGTGAATGGTGTTAATATTCGCCGTGAATATTTTTGAATAGTGTTAGCGATGAGTGAAAGTGTTAAGCGTCGATCTGGGACTTTAAAAAGAAAGATTTCTGACGCGGTGGAAGTGATCCGCGATTCTTCTAGCACAAAATATCGTTGTTTGGCGAACATCGATGCAGAACGAAGGTGTTGCTACGAGCAAACAAAATTCAATGTCGCTAACTTCAAACGGCATTTCATCGGCTTCCACCCGGATGTGGCCCACCGGATGGAGCTTGTGAATGAGAGCAGTAGCCGGGAAGAAACCACCGCAAGGCGACCAAGATCTGGGTCAAAAGTGCTTCTAGAAACGACCAAATAAATTGTGCTCCTTGGAACTCTGAAAATGGTGACGGAACATAACCTGCCACCAGGGTTTCCGGAATGGCAGGGTACAACATTACTTCTTGGCCCTTCGTGGAAAGCTTGCGGCCTTACAATATCCCGGAAAACCATTCCAACACTCATCCACCGTGCTACAAACATTATGCCACAATGTATAACCAATAAATTCAGGCTAAGTCTAGTATGCCTGAAAGTGGACTCGGCCACCCGACACGGACGGTCAGTTTTCGGAATAAACGCGTCGTTTGTGGACAAGTTTTAATATGCACATTTAGATTTTTGTTTTGCCGAGATGGGCACCACCGAGCAGCTTGGCATTTAATTTTGCCGAAGACAGTAACTTTCTATTCGGTCAGGATCTCGAGATATTTTATACGTGAAAATTTTACGTGTATACTAGGGCCGCGTAGTGAGAAAATTCTGAAACATTGTGCACCAAAATTAGGCTTTAACCTCCTGAACAACTTTGTTCAAGACAGTAACTTTCTATCTGGTCAGGATCTCAAGATCTATCACAAGAGAGAATTTTACATTTCACTAGCGCTACGTAGTGAGAAAATTTTGAACAACTGTCCACGAGCAACAATTTTGTGATATCCTGAACAACTTTACCGACGACAGTAATTTTCTATCTGGTCAAGAACTTGAGATATTTTATTTGCGAGAACTTCACATGTATACTAGTACCATGAAGTGAGAAAATTCTGAACTACTGTCGACCAGCCAAAAGACCTTGACCTCCTGAACAACTTTGTCGGAGACAGTAACTTTCTATCTGATCAGGTTTTCGAGATATATCATAGGCGAGAAGTGTACATGTATACTAACGCCACGTGGTGAGAAAATTTGTAACTACTGTTCACCAGCCAAAAAGTCTCGACCCCCTAAACAACTTTGCCGAAGACAGCAACTTTCTAGCTGATCAAGATCTCGAGCTATTGAATATGTGGGAAAGGCACGTATATACTAGCGCTGCATAGAGAGAAAATTCTGAACTATGGTCACGCAACAAAAAGATCTTGACTTCTTGAAAAACTTTGCCGAATACATTTACTTTCTATCTGGTCAGGATCTAGAGATATTTTATATGCAAGAGTTTCTCATGTATAGTAGCGTCACAAAGTGAGAAAACTTTGAAGTACTGTCCACCTGCGAAAAAGCCTTGACCTCTTGAACAACTATGCCGAGAACAGTATCTTTCTATCTGGTTGGGAACTCGAGATATTTTATTTGATAATTTCACGTGTATACTAGCGTCGCGTAGTGAGCAAATTAAACTATTGAGCACCAAGCAATAGGCTTTGACCTCCTGAAAAACTTTGTGAAAGACAGTAACTTTCTATCTTTTCAGGATCTCGAGATATAACACATGCGAGAATCAAACATGTATTCTAGCGCTACTTAGTGAGAAAAATCTGAACTACTGTCCGCCAGCGAGCTCCTGAACAACTTTGTCGACATCATGACACGGAACTTTGAGACGATGGAGGAAACGTACATCAGACTTAAGGCTGAAGCTTGGCGGATTGGACTTGCCATCAACGCATCGAAGACAAAATACATGAAAGGAAGAGGTTCTAGGGAAGACAATGTTGGCCTCCCACCCCGAGTTCAGATTGACGGTGACGAAATCGAGGTGGGCTCACTGGTGACCACCGAAAATGATACCAGCAGAGAAATTCAAAGACGCAGGGAATCGTGTCTACTTTGGACTCCGGAGGACGCTCTGGTCGAATAAAATTCGCCTCTGCCATCCTGATTAGACCGGTGGTCCTCTACTGCCACGAGACTATGCTTGGTGTTTTCGAACGGAAGGTGCTACGTACTATCTGCGGTGGAGTGCAGATGAATGACGGAACGTGGAGGAGGCGAATGAACCACGAATTGCACCAGCTGCTGGGAGAACCATCCATCGTACACATTTCAAACATTGGGCGGGTACGGTGGGCTGGGCACGTCGTAAGAGTGCCGCACAACGACCTGGTGAAAATGGTTCTTGAAGCTGACCCAACAGGAACAAGAAGAAGAGGCACGCAGCGGGCAAGGTGGATCGACCAAGTAGAAGGCGACCTGCGGATCCTTCGCAGACTACGACGCTGGCGAAGTGTGGCCATGGATCGAGTAGAGTGGAGACGACTTCTTCGGGCAGCAGAGGACAACAAGGCCTTAGCCTGGTTAGTGACAGCCGGTTAGTGATGGCGGCGGCCAGATGGCGCAATCCCAACAATGGCCACCCGATGGCAGCAGCCGATGGGCAGCAGCCGATAGGAAGCAGCAGATGGGAAGCAGCCCAATGGCGTCCCCAAGTAACATTGCAAGTTTTATGGAGATTTTATAGCATTCTACAAGTCTAAATCATGTTCTACAGAACCCTCATAAAACCAAAATTGTTACTTGGGTCGGCACGTCGGTAGAATGGCGTTGGCAGAAAGGTGGTGGCCTGATGGTGGTAGCCTGATGGTGGTAGCCTGATGGCGGTAGCCTGATGGCGGTGGTCTGATGGCGGTGGCCTGATGGTGGGGGCCTGATGGCGGTTATCGTTCCGTCGTGGAACGAACGATGGTCCTCTTGCTACGGCGACCTGAACCTCGTTCTTCCCATAAAACTACGCCTCCATATACCGCCGGCTGAATTTCGGCTGCACTTTACAGTGATAACCACTTCTCCACCGAACATCTGCATAGGCATCACTACACACCGACTCTCTCGATCGATCTCCTCTCTTCACCATCCACCCCTAGTCACACTCACACCACTCAGCTATCTCGTTTGCTAACAATGACGTTTATATAAGGTCTTGGCCAACTGGTGTTAGAAGCAAATATATTGTAAACATATCTGAGCACTCAAGTGACGTCGTCACTCTAGCCAACGTTACACACTGCAAACAGATAATATTACGCAACAGCTGCTTCGTGTAAATATATAAACATTGCAATGAAATACGAACACCACTAAACATTTGCTCAATTTACTAACACCAATAAGCCCTGTGGCCCAGACCTTGTTTAAGGTCTTTGATGCATTTTTTAAAAATTCAAAAGCAGTTTTTTCGATGCATTATTTTAAATTGCAAAAAGCTCGTGTCATTTTGTGTAAAATATCAAAAGGAATCGAATAGTGTGAGCTTTTTGCAATCTGAAATAATGCGTCGGAAAATAACTGCTTTTGAAATTTTCCAAAAAGCATCAAAGTAAATTGAACCTTAAAGGACATTGGTTTGTAAAAAGGACATTCCGTTCCAATTGGGTTCTTTAAGGGTATTGAGGTAATGAATATTTGCAAAAATCACCTTATTAGCGCCCTTCGGTGTCAATTTGTATGGGAGTGAACTGCCAGTTTGATAGTTTAGTGTCAAACAATGAAGTTATTATTTTGCGAAAAAATATCGCTGTGCTCAGAAAACGAAGCTCTTCCAGATGATGTATGAAAACCGACACATTTTTCAAAATTAAAGAACCCAATTATTGCAGCCGATTTCACTTGCCATCCACAATCCTTACCTGCCCTACGTTACCACATAAAATTAAAATGCATATTGTTACCATTTAGGATGGTAACAGAATTAATTTTAAAATGTAGTTAGAACTCTCCTGAAATTTCTTTGAAGTTCCCCTGAAATTTTTCTCACAGTTAATTGTAGTTCACATTAAAAAGCTCTTCAAAATCGTCCTTGGAAATTGGAAATTCTTCAGAATTTCTTGAAAATTAATCTCAGAAATTCCTATGAACTTTCAGTAAAATTTCCTAGGTAATTATTTTGGACGATTCAAATATTTGGTTTCTGCTGGAATCTGGAGTTCCATAAAACTATCTTGAAAGCAATCCTCAGATATCACTTTCCCGTTAGCCTCACAATTCTCCCGAAAACTCACCTCAAAATTCCTTTCAAACTATCCCAAGAGTTTGCAGACCTTAAAAAAGCTGCACAAATTCGTAGGTGGTGCGAGCTCTAAACTACTATTAAGAAGAAGAACCACCTCCTTCCGACACAGTTAGATAGGATATTTCTCCTTCCAGCAGCTAAGAGTTGCCCTGACCTCGTCCATGCAACCGGTGGGGATGGGGAAGGAATGTTAGTTCAACATTTCCTTAAGAGAGATGCTGAGAACTCTACGACCCCTAATAAAGGGTGAACACGAAATTATTGCAACACCGAAAATGTCATGCCAATTTTCTTATAATGTTTAGAATCAAACCAAAATTTTAGGGTAGTTTTATACATATATTTACTTCAAAAATCAAAAGAAAAGTTAATCGATTGAGCCTTGAGTGTAAAATTGAACGAATTTTCGCTTGATGCCCTCCATCAAAGTCTTTACAGTGTCATCCGGTACCAGTTTCTCAGTTTTTTTTTTCATTTTCTTAACATGTCCTTCTCGTCTTTGACTGTCTTCTTGCTCTTCCGAAGTTCCCGCTTCATTATTGCCCAGTACTGCTCCACCGGGCGCAGCTCCGGACAGTTTGGCGGATTCATGTCCTTTGGAACAAAATGGACAGAATTGGCCTCATACCACTACAGGACACTTTTAGAATAGTGGCATGATGCAAAATCTGGCCAAAATAGCGGAGCTTCGTCGTGCTGCTGCAAGAACGGCAAAAGGCGCTTCTCGAGGCACTCAGATTTGTAGATCTCGCCATTTACTGTGCCCTTTGTCACGAAAGGCTCACTCCTCAGTCCGCAAGAGCAGATGGCCTGCCAAATGAGATATTTGGAGGCGAACTTCGACATTTTCTTCTTCTTAAATTTGTCGTCCACATCGAACTTGCTCTTGCCGGTGAAAAACTCCAACCCCGGAATTTGCTTAAAATCGGCTTTTATATACGTTTCGTCGTCCATCACACAGCAGCCATATTTTGTCAGCATCTTCTCGTAGAGCTTCCGTGCCCGAGTTTTAGCCGTCGATTGTTGCCGCTCATCGCGGTTTGGGAACCGGTTTGTACCGGATTATGGTTCCAAATGGTCAAATTTATTGTCTGTCATAACAATATCAAGCGACATATCAAATCACATCTAGTCGACGAAATATGACCAATGGCATTCAAAACGACGTCCACAGAGCCATATGACCACCGTAAAAACGGTTCCGGATATTCCGGATTATGGTTCTGTATGGTCAAATTTGAAATCTCTCATAATTATATCAAGCGACATATCAAATCACATCTACTCGACGAACTATGACCAATGGCACTCAAAACAACAGCTATAGAGCCATAGGGTCACTGTGAAACCGCTTCATTATATTCAGAAAAATAAATAGAGCTATTTTGATAACTTAGAATAGGTAATGAAGGATCCAGGTAATGGATTCATTTGCTTCATTTTCATGATTAATCATTATCATATCATACGATAAATCATCAAAGCATATGTACTCGAAGAAATATTTATCACCAATGTCAAATAAAAAAAAACATAGAATCATATGAACGGCTCCAGATATTTGGATGCAGGCAAATCGGTTGTCTATCAATTTTTGGTTCTAAGATTTCAAATATTTGTTATCAAATTTACAAGGAGACATAAGTAGGACCATTTTGTTTTCCGTCGATCTTGTTTTCCGTGCTTAGCACCAATGCTACCGATGCCAGAAACGCAGCTCCCTGGCCCTACACATATTGACCCATCAACTCATGAACCGGGGTCCAACGGCTTTACTTCCCTTCCGAAGGAAGGCGTGATCAGAGATGTTATACCTCAGAATATCCCGATGGCGCCAACTGGGATTGAACCCAGGCCTGCTGGGGTAAGAGGTAATCACGCTTACCACTACACCACCGGAGCCACTATTAGTAAGACTATGAAATATCTCTGTCAAGATTCATCATTTAGGGTTTGACAAGCATTTAAAATGTGTATGTATGAATGTCTTCATGAACGAGAGGTGGTTCTAAAATCTCTACGAAACGGTATGCGTAGCTTATGGACAGCCCTATACATATAGTCGTATATGAGCCAGTTTCCACCTTTACTCTATTTTCACGGCTACTCTATTTTCTTTTCAACTTTCACTAGGATGCTCCACCTGCACTCAGCAATCTCACGTACACTTTTGTGCAGCATTAAATAAAAATCACTGACAGTGAGGATCATAGTGGAAGTTGCACAGCAATGTGTTGTATTAGTGAACAAAAATAGAAATGTCATCGTTCTAAGAGACATTGCGTTTAATACTAGTAGTACACACTAAGATTTTTTTACTGGGTTTTTGAATTGCTGAAAAAGTCGGTAAAAATTCAAATGACCGTTATCCGTAAGAAATCAATGTAATCGACCAATTTTATTTTCTATCATTAAATGGGGTTAACTGAACTAAGTATGTACAAGTTCAGAACAAATTTTCTCATTAATAAATTTTCCACAGATTTTTAAACTTTTACCGAACAGTTCCGCAATTCAAAAACTCGGTAAAACCGTACTGACTCGATTAGTGTGTAGTGATGGCACTTAGTCTATCGATTATAATCATTGCTTTACCCTGGTAATTGCATCTCTGGTCGCCATATTCCAAGTCCCCGGCAAGGTGACAGATAACCTTAGTTTCACGTACCCACTTGCAAATCGTAGATGTCGCCACACGACGTAAAGAAAGGGATTGTCCTTCACCACCGCAACGGTATTTCTCTATGGGAAACCAAATTGTTGCTTCACCATGTGTGGACGGCATACAACAGGCAAGAATGCCATATGAAAAGAGCGAATTTATGATTTTCGTGGTGAAATGAAATAAATCCATACAAATTAAACCGATTCATCTTCTTTTATCATCGAATGGCAATACAAATACTTTGGTTTCTTCAGTTGTTTTTTGCTCTTGAATTCGATCAGCCTTCAGATTATTGCTTCTAGCATAGCTGTGCGATAAAGGCTTGCAACTGACCGAATGTTTACTTGCCCGTGTTTTTCTTACGGGGTAAATAAATTAAAAAGTTTGAGAGGCTGAAATTGAAAATTAGTCATATTGAATAAAATACAACATTTTTAGCTTAAATGCATTTAATGTCTTGGTCAGACGTACAAAGTACACCGTTGTACTATTTTAAGCAAGTACCTCAAATTGTACATTCTGCAGTACTAGTTGCGTACACAGTATCCCCAACAATCAATACGAAACTAACGATTTTAAATTGGCTCACCACTTTAGTAGCCTATTGGTCCCAAGCAAACGATTAACGTACCCTATTCTAGTTGAAATTCTATTACTACACTATGTTTGTTTTGATCCGCTATGAAAGTTTGACAGATAACATCAGGGGTGTGTGGATTCATGCAGAACATGCAGGGGTGAGTGAAATAGCTTGGAACTGCTTGGGACCGTTGTTCTGGTACTGAGTGAGTCAAAAATAATAATGATTTTCTTCGGGACCCAGTGGTCTTAGAGTTACCTCTATGGTATCCCCCCACTTCGGGTCTCGTTAATCCGTCGACTCGATATTCCGACATCACGGTCTCTTATGGAGATTTTTTACAGTGTTAGGTTGGTAACATTATTTTGTATTGATTGGACAGTCAGATTATCGGATCAACCTCACCTAACTTCACTAATCTGGCCACAATAGCAATAATAGCAATAGCATGGCTATCACCGAAAGTATCCGCGCTCAATTCTCATTTGTTTCGATTAATTCGATGAAAATCACATATTGTCGTTGTACAAATCATATGTTTAAGCATTTGGTTCTGTTCTGCTCAAAGACATACGAAACTACATAAAAAAAGTTTCATAAACTGATTATGAATTGAGAAAATCAAAATGACATTTCTCGCTGGCATCACTGGACTTCCTATGTCACTAATGTTAGTTTTGACGTCGGACTTAACGTGTACTACACGCGCGTTCCAGTTTGGGGGGCGCGCGACAATAAGATGAATTTTAAACCTTTTATTTACTGTACATTATTTCTGCATTCGCCCTATTCAGATAACACTTCTGAAACCTGTGAGTTGACAGAACCACCAGCACCAAATTGTCGGGGTACGCCGGCAATATACTGGAGCTGTCAAGTTGCCCCCGGGTTGCCATATTCAGAGTTTTAAAATGTGTGATGTAATTGAATATTTTGATTTAGTGATCAAGAGGAAGACACCTGCTCGAACGTTACAATTTCTGATATTGTTAGCTCAGATGAATCGGATGACGATAATGCCAGGTATTTTTTATATATATTTTTCGATTTTTTTAATTCTAAACATACGCTATATGCATGGCCGTGTATGCAGTTCAAAATCAATTACACCTGCTTTCATCGGTAAAAATCAATACCGATGGGAGGTAGCTTCGTTGGTGGTGAATTTCATCTACTCGCTGGCCCAAGCGAGTCATTGTAAAAACATGAAAACTCCCACGACATGTTTTCGAAGCGTTCTTTACAGCCGAAGTTATTGAAGAAGTGGTTTCTTGTACAAATGGCTATGGCGTACAAAGGTTCTCAGAAAGCTGGAAGCCTGTTACAAGAAACGAAATGCTAGGATTTATTGCCATCTTGATTGCGACCGGTCGAAATAAACAGAACCATGTAAGTTTGGATCAACTATGGACATCAGATAAAGTTTGGCGGATTGAGTTCTACCGACTGGCAATGAGTAAAAATCGATTCAAGCAAATCTATATCGGCCTACGGTTTGACGATCGGTCCACTCGTCCTCAGCGGTTCCAAGTTAGCAATGTCAAACTTGAACCAATTCGATCGGTGTTCGACAAGTTTGTTGTCAGGTGTCAAGATTATTACGTCACTCTCAAAAATTTGACCGTAGACGAACGACTGTGCCTTTTCAGAGGTAAGTAAGGATTCAAATTAAAATATAGCTTAAGAGTAAGAAAAAAAATGTAGTTTGTATTTAATTCTTTGACAAAAGTGTTAATAAGAAACGTTTGACGGATTGTATAAGCAAAAGGGTAAGTGTGCCAATTAAGGCACAAGTTCTTCAGTTTTTGGCCCTAGCGCCTAACTTAAATTTAAAATAAATTGTCATGGCTTTATTTGCGTATAATATATTAAAATCGTGCATCTAAATAAATTTGGTAAAGAATGAATAAAAAAAATAAAGGTAGGGCTCACTAGCTCACTTACCCTAGATATATGTATAAAACGAGTTCACGATTTGATAAAAACGGCTTTACATTTCTTCGTATCCACAGGACACTGCCCATTCCGCGTTTATATAAAATCGAAACCCGGCAAATATGGGATCAAAATATGGGTTTGTTATTCAATTCAAGGATATATACTAAACTTGCAAGTATATACGGGCAAGGTGAATAATATGCCCGGAAAAAATCAAGCTATGCGGGTGGTCACTGATATCGTCTCTCCACTTTTGAATGAATGGAGGGAGGTAACAGCAGATAATTTATTCTCATCCATAGACCTCGTCAACTACCTGTGGCATAACAGCACTTACTATACAGGAACAGTCAGATGAAACAAACCCTTCATTTCACCAGAATTTCTCATTTCAAAAGGACGAGAGTCTAATTAAATCATTCAAGTATTCAGCACATTTATGACATTGACGTCATATTTTGATCGCAAGAGAAAGAAGCCCATCGTCTTGATTACTTCAAAAAGCATCCAAGAAACAGATCCTCGAATTGAAAAACCGGATGTTGTGAAATATTACAATCATACCAAGGGTGGTGTCGATGCAGGAGATCAAAGAACGAGAAATACAACCGTTGCAAGGAGAAGTCCAGTGTAGAGCAAAAAAAATTCTTTGAAATTATTGACATTGGATGCCTGAATGCATACATGATTTTCATAGAGCTGTACGCAAATTGGGAAAATTCAAATCCCAGCCGACATTCCGAATTTTTGCGACGTAATTGATGGAATTCGGGATCTTCTATCGAAATACACAAATTGCACAACATGTGGATTGACAGCAATGATAAAATGCGTATTGTGTTCCAATTTTTTTTGCAATTTTCACAAAAATGATACCGCATTGTATGTATGCAAAATATGCGATGAAACCCCAAATTTGACTGTTAAAAGGATCCCCAAATCAGATCATCGTGAACTTTGTCAGATATTTTCCAGAACGCAAGTATAAACCAATGAGGACAAAATCAATGTGCTGCTTTTGTCTGTGCTCTGTTTGTCAAAACTGCTCAGTTGAAAAAAAAACCTCTTCAGTGTGCATTTCTTGCATGAACAAGTGAATCCTGTATGTAATTTTCAATTTTATGAATACAATGATAAATTCCATAAACTGTCCAAGAAAAAATAGACCTTCAAATTTCAAAGTATCACTAATTGAAACGGTTTTGAGTATCTTAGGTAGTTTCTATAATTGCATCGTCTTTCTTATGTCGCTTTACAAATTTTAAACCTAATATTTTAAATATTAGAAGCAAAAATTGATAGTTCGGATAAACTCAAAAACTCAAATCTCAAGCATAAGTTAATTCACCTATGAGTTTTGCCTTGCAATCACCAATGAGATTAAAAAAATAATTGCTTTATATTTTGGAGTTATTGATAGTTAGTACTGTTATCTTTTTTTACATTTCATACAATTGGTAATTTGTATCTACAGTACCTGATGATCGTCCTCGTGCCACCGTGGGGCTCTAAACAGTGCTGTTATTTTTTCTGGGAGGCTCCTTAATGAATGATATATGAGGATGATTTTCCAAACACTGACCATAATGTTGAACATATAGTTTTTGTTATTGTTGTGTTAGTGTCGCTTGATATGGTTGTGTGAGATATAAAATTCAATCATACGGAACCATAACTTTTCAAAAGGACGTAAGTCGCAAAAATAATCAAATCGATATTTTGCATCTAACCGAATATAAAATACATGCTTTTCCTACGAGTTAATAAAAAACAAGGTTTGAAATTGTAAAACATTATGGAAAATATATTTAATGAACGCCCTATGTGACCTTCTTTCATTGTTTTTTAAAATGGTGTTGATACACCCTTTTATTGTCAACATGACTTAACTGTTAAAATTTGATGATAACACAAAAACTGCAGATACGCTCACAGTGAAGCGTCGTATGTGAAAAAACAAAGCAACCACTATCAATCAGCAAATGCGTCAAGTTTGTATGTTTGTTTTTGTATTTCCGGGAGCAACATGTTTATTATTTCAAAAGTATTCTAATAAAATTGCACTTTAATCTTGACTTTAATATTGAACTTCACATACCAATCTGACCAGCGCTTTCTTAATACGAAAAACACAAAACGTGTAACATCTGACAGTAGATAATGCGGTGACCCTCTCATCTCCGCTTTTAACATCGATTATTTCACAACTCTGGGTAGTTATGTAAATAAATCAACCAACCGACAATTCCTCAATGCTTTTCGAGCTTCCGACGTATCTCCACTGCACAACAAAAACCGGTGTATCTGATTTGACAAATGTAAAAACCCTTCTGTTAAATAGACGAATCATGCAGGGTGTATGTAACAATCAAGGTGTGATACGACGAATCAATCAGGGTGTATGTGAGTAGTACACAAGTAAAAGGTGTATGATTTTGTTTTATCAAAAGTATTGTCCGTGTTTGCAAAACTCGACATTTTTCACAATTCTCTTAAACGCAATCCCTTTATCCAACTAATAGCACAAACAGATTTTAAAAAATAGCATTAACTTTTAAATAGCATTTAATAATCTTAAATAGACATTGCTATCCAATGTGTCTAATTTACTATCCAATGTTACATACGTCCTTTTGAAAAGTTATGCTTGATATATAGTTTTTGTTATTGTTGTGTTAGTGCCATTGGTCATATTTCGTCGAGTAGATGTGATTTTATATGTCGCTTGATATGGTTGTGTGAGATATAAAATTCAATCATACGGAACCATAATTCGAAATATCTGGAACCGGTTCCACGGTGGCCCTATGGCTCTATAGTTGTTGTTTTGAGTGCCGTTGGTCATGTTTCGTCGAGAAGATGTGTTTTGATATGTCGCTTGGTATGTTTATGAGCGATATCAAATTTGACCATACAGAACCATAATCCGGAATATCCGGAACCAGTTTTACGGTTGCCATATGGCTCTGTGGACGTCATTTTGAGTGCCGTTGGTCATATTTCATCGAGTAGATGTGATTTGATATGTCGCTTGATATAATTATGAGAGATTTCAAATTTGACCGAATACAGAACCAAAATCCGGAATATCCGGAACCGATTTTACGGTGATCATATGGCTCTGTGGACGTCGTTTTGAAAGCCATTGGTCATATTTCGTCGAGTTGTACAGTATGTGATTTGATATGTTGCTTGATATTGTTATGACAGACAATAAATTTGACCATTTGGAACTGTAATCCGGAACATCCGGAACCGATGCCATGGTAGCCATGTGGTCTTATGAATGTTCTCTATCATTTCCGGGAGTTCCACGAAAAAAATCAATATGTTGTTGCAATGATATATAAGATACATGATAATGATTGAAAAAAATACCCCCGTGCCAACACATTCTTGAATATATATAAAAGAGGGAGGGTCATGGGGGGAGTACCACTCAACAAATGTCAGAACCACTCACCGGAATGATATATAAAAAAAAGTTATTTTAATCGGCCATGGCATCTCCGAGATACAAATTTTTGAAAATAAAAAGTTTGTCCCGGGCTTTTACGAGTTAAGACTGACTTCCACCTGCGTTCTCCTACAAGTCAGCAAAGTGCTCCGGATGCTAACTGGTCGTTTGCCAACCTGCTGTATCGATAATTGCTGATCATCAATTTACTCGGTATCAAAAGTGCGCTGCTATGTAGGCATGGGTCTATCCAAGTTCCATGCGGTTGTTGTTGTTGCTGTCACAAAGTGTAATAATGCTGATTTCGGTTGTTTGTCGCGTTCCTCGTGATTCAGCTGCCAGGTGCCTCATGCGTGGATTTGAGTACAGGATTAGCGTTGTGTGAGCATCTAGTCCACAATCGGTTGTTGGTCATCGTTGGTAGGGTATAGGTATGTCCATAACTATACGAAGTATTTTTACATTAGCTTGCAAATTTACAAGCTGATTTTTATCATAATTTAAATTTAAATTAATTGATTGATTATCGTACTAAGCGAGGCCCTACGGATCATTCTAATAAGCCAATATCCTGTTAGATTTTCCAAGCGTTGACAGACCTAGTGCTCAAGATTAGATTACAGTCTGACTTATGAATTTCATTGTTTACATTATACTGCATTGGTCAAACTTCTGATTCTCATAGGAAACCCTTGTGTCGCTAACTCATAAGAAGTTCTTGTGGAAGTTGGTTTGTGTCAATGGAAAAATTCGAGTGATTTTCCATAATATTTTCAATTGAAAGATTCAATACAGCTTGACGTTGCTATTTCCGTGGAGTACGTGTGGTTCTTGTTTGAACATTTACTTCTCTATTGATGATACTACTCACAGCTCTCTCTCTCTCAGGCACTTTCGCACCCAAGGGGTTACGGTGATTGCTGAAAAATTCGAAATATATTCACATCCCACTCAATAGTGCCAGCTATCGCACAAGACCCAAATTGAATTGCATTCCGAGAAGGATGCTTGTGCAAACAGACGTTTAACCACCACAAAGGAAGTTGTCAGACGATTTTGTCAAAAAACAAAGATGCTACTGCTCGCCTTGTTCGCTGCTTCGTACCGGAAATAAGCTGAAGCTGCCGACGGGGTGCGTGTGCATGAATGTGTATGTGGAACGCATGTTTGCCTGAGATTGACTAAACACGGTTCATCGGTGTGCTTTAGAAGTGCCGCATCAGTTCTCGAGATGTGTTGACTCGACGGTGGGCATGCGAACATGAAGGTACATATATAGTATATTATTTTGGAACGTGACGCGCGTTGATAGTGCGACGTGTAAGATTTCACATCATCGTGCCTGTTGGGGGCAGCACCGTTTGATTGGTGGGAAACTGTTCAGATTGTTTGCACTAAATTGTAACTCTCATCGCCTGCGTCTGTTGTGATTGTTGGCGGACACGATGGGGAGGAGCCGGTGGTGGGAGGCGAGTGATGGTGGGAGGCGAGTGGTGGGAATTTACATCTGAGCAAAGTGCCTTCATCCAGGTGACGGTGGCGGGAGATAGCTGGTTGAACAGAGCCGGTGGGTGTGTTGGATTGCATGTAAATTGGGTAATTATTGACAATGCACTGGTTTCATCATTTCCATCGGAAAAGCGGATGTTTTGAAACGCTGGCTAGTTGCATTCTAATTGTTTATCTATATAAATTAAAGTAAATCGGTCCGATGATTGCGTGGCGTTGAGATTGTTTAGAAGAAGCAAGAACTTCCAGTGAATCTAAAGCAGGGCTAGGTTTCAGTTGAGTTTGATCATTTTTTTCGACTCGGTATGAAATTAATCTTCAATTACACGAAACAACATGGCAATTCAATGAAATTGACCACCGTTTGGCGTATTAAACTACATTTTCCCGCGATTGACTTATGCTCTCGCCCGTAGGTGCTGAGTGCACCCGCACAATCACGATACGATGATTTTAATTAAATTTTACTCGACAAAACAAATCATGCATATCGTATCGCGGGGCCAACAATAGCCTCCTGGGTGCATTCGAAAATATAAGTGATGCTTTCACCCACACGGGTAGCGGGTCCTTGGCCTAGATGATGCTATTGATGATGATGATGATGATGATTTTCGAATCGGTCCAATTGAGCGTGGAAATTGGCATGGACGGAGGCCTACCTGCCTTCTGAGAGGATGCAGTGCGTTCCAATTGCATTATTTATAAGTCGGCCCCAGATTGGGAAAACTGAAGGGCTATGAGTGTGCGACGAACAATAATCGGTAGTAAAAAGCAATTTATTCTACCATTAATGGGTCTCCGCGTTCGGCGAGGTTGGAAGTTAGCCTGATAAACGTCGATTTGTGGAAAGGGTTTTTGCCTTTCTCGTACACCGAGGTGTGCCAAAAGGCTATAATTTCACTTGAAAAACACATTTTTGATCCTAGGATCGTAGGATCAAGAGTAGCATAGTTAAGCTACAAATGTTTGCACAAGTGAGCACCCTTTTGGGGAATTCCTTGTAAATTTAATATTTTTTTTTTTTTTTGTGGGGGCGACCTTGGCGTAGTGGTTAACATCCATACCTTTCACGCCAAAGTCACGAGTTCAAATCTCACTCCGGACAAGTCACGAATGACCCAAGAGTGTTAAAGTGACTGTAATAAAAAAAAAAAAAGAAAATCACTTTTTGTGATAACTTATATGATTTATTGTTGAAATTTGTAATTGATTATGATTTAAGTTGAAAAGACATAGAGGTTTTTACTGCGAACAACTGTCGATTGCGTAATTGTCGTAGAGTTCTCTGCATCTCTCTTAAGTAAATGTTGGACAAACATACCTTTCCTATTCCTACCCGTTGTAAGGACGTGGCCAGTACAATCCTTAACTGTTGGAGCGGGATATGTCTTTATCTGGGAGATAGTAATTATTTCCTACTTACTATCTGTCCAGTAATAGATATCAGTCTTGCTCTCAATAGTTTTGAATTCGTACCACCTACGATATTGTGCAACTTGTTCGATGCTAATGCTTATCGAAGACTACAAATCAAGAAGACTGGCAACTCTGCCAAAAATCAGGAGACAGTAACGGCAATGCATCTTCTGAGCAAAAGTGGAACCTGTGTATGATGTATCACGAGTGCATTCACACACACAGGTAGAAATAAATAGCTGTCAATTATTGGTTTTGTTATGATTGTCTTAAAAAGTGGAACGTTTCTTTCATTGCTTTATGCTGACAACGAGTAAAATGCCAGCTGAAATTGAACAGATGCGTAAGTAAATTTGTTTTGAAAATTAAAACCATGCCAATAATGCCATTCACAATGATGGTGGGACTTCCGGCAATCATTAATTTGCTATCTCAGAATTATCTTCCACTTTTCCTAAGCCTTTTAGTGATACATTTATGGGCATTCGTATGGTGCATTAGTAAAATGCATGCCTGTTCCGCACGGCTTTGTCACCTGGCCACAGCGGGGTGAGTTAAGTTGTGGCGCTCGGCAACTTGGCACAGTACTCGCTGACCATTTGAATGTCACTGGCCAATCCGACACTGTTATTATCATTCTCTGGAAGGGGTCGGTCGATTCCAAGAATTGTTAGAGCATACAGAGGATCACTATCCGGTGGTTTCATGTCCTGACAAAATCTAAAATGGAAATATATTCTTTATCAATACATACCGTTTGGAATTGCAGTTCTTCAACCTTTCATATTAGTTTTCTCCGACATTAGATCCTGCTACGCTTTCCGTGGGATCGTGATGTAGGTACCGGATCTTTCTTATTTTTGAATCCTCGAATTTTCACCAGCTTCTGAATGACGGTAGTTCACTCAATAGAGATGGAAGCTTCCAATTCCTTATAATTGATTGCTTCCAACAGGCAAAATAAACAATATTTCGTATACTTGTTCACAATTAAAAGTTACTTTCAATAGGTATCGATCCGAGTTTCAATCCTTTACTTGATCCACCATGACAAGTTTTTCGGTTTGGAGTTGGAAAACTACCGGCTTGCTGGGATTATGATACAAATTGCAGTGAAATTTTGTAGAGAAAAACAAAAAACAACAGCGAATACAGTGTTATGATTATTCGTTTCGGTGACATTAGGTCTCACACGCAGTCACTGTTTATGAGCATTCTCACTAACACTTGTGCTTCAAAGTTCCACCTTTGATTGACAGAGGCACTGTTATCAGTGACGTTTGACATTTCTATGGGAGAAGGGAACAGTTGCCAGTCTTCTTGATTTGTAGTCTTCGTGCTTATGCTAATGCCTACGGATTGTTACCAATCCAAGTAACAATTTTGGTTTTATGAGGGTTCTGTAGACTATGTTTTAGACTTGTAGAATGCTATAAAACCGCGATAAAACCTGCAATGTTACTTGGGAAGACAGGTTCTCTCAGTTCAACGACAACAAATTGTAGTTTGTGTGTTTCTGGCTCTCGTAGAACCTTATTGAATTTTAGACCGATCGGACATACGATTTCGGAGATATGAACTAAAACGTGAATTTTTGGTAAAGTGGCCAGAGTCTGTCATCGACCAAAACTCATAATGCGACAAATCAAATCAAATGAAATGGCAAAAAGAAGACAATTGGTGGTCAAATGAGGTTTCCAAGACCACATTGGCCTCAACCGGACATCTTCCGGGTTCCCTTGGGGAAGTGACAAGATTCTGGCATGAGTCAAAAGCCGTCATGCGATACATCAAACCACATGAGAAGGCTAAAAGCAGACCATTTGTTATCACATGAAGTACCTAGGACCCCATTGGTCACATCGGGACATGTTCCGGCTACCTCGGGGAAGATACCAGATTCTGACACGTGTCAAAACCCATCAAACGACACATTAAATTAATTAAGGAGGCAAAAAGAAGACCATTGGTAGTCAGATGAGGTATTCAGGACCACATTTACCACAACCGGACATGTTTCGGGTTCCCTCTAGGAAGTGGAAGTGCAACACATCACAGCACAATGAGACTGCAAAAAGAAGATCATTGGTGATCACATGAAGTATCTAGAGCCTCATTGGTCACATTCGGACATTTTGCGGGAAAGCTGCCAGATCCTAGCATGTGTCAAAACCCATTATGCGACACATCACGTCACATGAGAAGACAAATACTAGATGAATGGTGGTCAAATGAAATATCTAGGGCCACATTTGCCGCATCAAACAACTTCCGGGTGCCCTCAGGGAAATAGTAGAACACGACAAGTGCCCAGAATCATTGTCGTAGCCAGTGAGGGACCCTGTGCACCTAGCTCAGCAACAAAATATTGTTTATTAATTTTAAATTTTACTTCAAAGTTCTTGATAAATGTTCAAATTTTCCAATATGCATATGGTCGATGTCACCGATTTGAGCCAAACTTGGCCAAAACGCTTATTTTGGCATTCTGAACAAATACCTTTTTTGATTTTACTCTGAAGTGCCTAGATCCTTCTGGGCTACAACCCTGGATTTTCGAGATTTTTAAAATTTCAACTGTCAGAATATATTACTCCACAACCAAATAAGCTATTTGTGATCTTAGAACGTCAATTCATAGGGTAATATAAATTCACATAGGTGCACTCAAATTTTGTTATTGTTATAGTAACAACAGCAAACAGGCTGATTACC
This sequence comes from Ochlerotatus camptorhynchus, assembly GCF_037179485.1. Taxonomy (NCBI): domain Eukaryota; kingdom Metazoa; phylum Arthropoda; class Insecta; order Diptera; family Culicidae; genus Ochlerotatus; species Ochlerotatus camptorhynchus. The sequence goes on from NW_027040594.1 coordinate 71,591, forward strand.
GGCATTACCGGCAAATAATCAAAGAAATGACCTTTTTTCACCATGGGTGGGATTGTATATTAGATTTTATATCTTAATATTTTGCGCTCAAATTTTCACCACACTGTGGAAAACTGGAAAACCGTTTCGAAGGGCTAATTGTTGTTTATTAATTTATTTGAAAAGGCTCAAACGAATTAACTTTACAGAGCCGAGGATTCTTGTTCACTATACAATACGTATTAAAACTATAGTCAAAAGGTACAACACAATAAAAACTTTATCTTCCGCTATCCAATAAGCCTCCTCCTCCATCAGAACTGGAGCCACTTCCAGTGGTTTGATTGTATGGCAGTTACGCCAACGAGGGTCAGAGCGCTTCCATTGCAGCAATAGACGCAAAACGTGGTCACTAAACGGTTGCTTTCCAAAGTCGACGACGCATCGACCGAAAGAACTGATGATGAAGAACAATGAAGAGGACCACACAATGGTTGCTGCCGAGAAAACAGACGATCGCGTGACACACATCGAGAGTGGCCTGCTTCTATCGACAGCCGAGTGAACACTGGAAGGACAAATGATTTGGACAAAAAGGTTTGGAGATATGACCAGATGAGTGAGCGGTAGTTTTGAGCTATATTGGTGGAAAATCAATGCTTTTTAATATTTTTTATTTATTTTTTTACATTTTAAGAAGAAGAACATGACAGTTATGTTCATAGAAAATGTGTTTTCCACAAATGAAAAATAAAGGTTCAACGTTTATTTTTCATTATAAATATAATAAAAAAAGCATTTTTGCTCGTGAGATGCTCGGTCACCCTTCCAATTGACGTTCTAAGATCAAGAATAGCTTATTTGGTTGTGGAGTAATTTCTTATGAAAAATAATTTTTTTAAATCTCGAAAATCCAGGGTTGTAGCCGAGAGGGATCTAGGCATTTCAGAGCAAAAGAAAAAAGGCGTTTGTTCAGAAAGTCAAAATAAGCGTTTTGGCCATGTTTGGCTCAAATCGGTGACATCGACCACAAGTGGTGTACCCACTTGAGCTGGAGTGACCCATATTTTTTTTTTCAAGTGTTCCGAACCTCGAAGGCCATTTGAGCAAACGTTATTGGTCGAAGAATATTCTTGATAATTTTTCCAAATGAATTTTGGGGAGAAGTGAAACTAGAAGTGAGATTATTTAAATTAAAATCCATGGAAATTTCGAGCTGAAATTATGGTGCATTATTAAGAGAATATCGAGATAGTTCTGAAAACAACTATATGATAATTGTGAGGAGAAATTGAAGTGAGTACTATCAAAAATTTCTACGGCATTCTGAAGACAATTATTTATTGGCAATGCGCAACCAACCCGGTGGCAACTTGACAAGTCCAGTACATTTCCAGTGTACCCCGAAAATTTGGTGCTGGTGGTTCTGTCAAACTTACACATTTCAGAAGTGTTATCTGAATAGGGCGAATGCGGAAATGACGTACAGTAAATAAAAAGAAATTTTAGAGATAATCTTATTGCATGTACATAATCAGTTTATGAATCTTTTTTGGTGAAGCCGCGTATGTCTTTGAGCAGAACTAAACCAAAAGCTTAAACATATGATTTGTAAAACGAAAATAATCGATGGCAATCACTTGGATGGAATCGAAACAAATGAGAATTGAGCGTGGATACTTTCGATGTTTTCGACGCTATTGCTATTGTCGTCGATGATGAACAAAGAAAGAATGGTTTTGCAGCGAGAAAGAGCGTACTAATTAAATGCAGCTAGTACTGCATAATATACAATTTGAGTTAATAGCTTAAAAGAGTACAACGTTAGTACAATCAACCGAACGATTTTAAATTGGCTCACTACTTGACTAGCCTATCGGTCCCAAGTACATCTATAAGCGTACCCCATTCTAGTCGAAGTTCAAGTACTACACTATGTTAGTGCATGGATATACAAAATGTTAGTTTTCACTCAGCAAACCCGTTTACTCACCGCGAATAAGGATCAATTTTGTATTTTTTTTACCCCGCAATATAAATATGGGGAAGTAAATTCTTTTTATTGATACGGCTTTTGTCTTCATCGCACAGCTATGCTCAGGAACATTATTCTCAAGGCTGATAATATTCAAGAGCAAAATATAATAGAAGTAACCAAAGTATATTTATTTCCATTTGATTATATAATGAAGACCTCCTTCAATCTGTTTCGATTTGTTTGGATTTATTTCATTTCACCACGAAAATCATAAATTCGCTCTTTTCATATGTCATTGTTGCTTGTTGTTTGACATCCATACATGGTGAAACAAAAAGTTGGTTTCCCATAGAGAAATACCGTTGCGGCGGTGAAGGGTAGTCCCTTTGTTTACGTTGTGTGGCGACATCTACTATTTGCAAGTGGGTACGTGAAACTAAGGTAATCTGTCACCGGTCACCATGCCGTTTCGGTAGGTTTTTAAAAACTAAACTATACTCTGGAACGGTTTGAGCTAGCATTGGACGATCCTAAAGCATCTTAGTGAATCGATTATTTTTTTGAAAACAATCGATTTACCGATTTTATCAATCATTTTGAATCGATCTTTTTGAATCGATTCAATTTTAAAACTGGCATAACAATGTTTCAAATATAACGGATCAAAGAAAAGTTGGTGCAGATTAAAGCCAAGTTCAGTCTAAAGTTGGTCGATTGGAAGTGAAGTTTTGGAGTTAATATTTGTTGAAATTTTTTAAATTCGCCATGACCTATACAAAATCGCCGAATTTTTAGCTTTAATGAGAATGATTGACCATAACAAACAATTATGTAAAGTTTCATGCAAATCGGTGAAGGTCGAGTTTGAAATTCATTTTTTTTTATGCTATTTGGCCTAAAAATGCTCAAAAGCACCTCATTAAACAGTAAGGACATAAAGGATCAGACGTAAACAAGTATTTCGTGTAAAATTAAATGCTCCAAGACTTAAAAGTCCGTTACTCGACGAAAAGTACGGTTGATTGAGTTGAATTTTTCGTCTGCTATGACTCTATTTTATGTCAAAATTGACGCTCGTATATGTCAGTCTCAGCGCACCTAAATTTACATGATTTTTTCTAAGTGTCTACAGCCTACAAAACCTCATACAAAACAATAAATAGTGTCTCGTATGCCTCCGCCATGGCAGGACGGCAAAGCAATCGGTGTTATTTTATTTTATATACTGATCACAACGCAGTAGGGTCCTCCCGCGCGCGATCAGGTTTCATTAAATATTCTGATGACTATTGCAAGAGCACTCAAAACATTCCTGAGTGTTGCCAATGTTCGACACTCAATATAAGTGACCCACGAGGGGATCGGGACATTTCGCCGAAAGACATTTCGGCGAAGCTCGTTTCGCTGAAGAGCAAGTCATTTTCTACGGCTTTGATCTTTTCTCTACACTCAATAAAATTAAAAATCAGTCCCGAAAAAAAAATTAAGAAGGTTAGATGTTTTCAACCTGACAAGCTATTCATATGTAATGCTTCCTGTCGATATCAAAGTAGAGAGGTTTCAATTTACTTCGGGCACTGTCTTCACAGATCACTTAATCTTCTGTTTAGTTCAGTTCATTTATTATATTTTCAGGTTAAACTAATCCACTTTTATTTTTACTTAATTTCACTTAATTTCAATATTTTACAAACTATGGACTTGGTTCACTTTGGTTCTTCACAATCGGTTTCGTCCTCGTTGTCGTAGTCGAGAAAAAGAGAGTTTTTCCCATGCGGGATGGTCCTTTTATATAACGGGGCTATTCATCGGCGGCGGAAAAAGGAAGTAAACAAACGACAACACTATGTTGCATGAGTTACTCTGCTCCGTTGGGACCATGGTGGGTATATAAATGGTGATACAGCTTTGTCACTATATAGGCGAGGAGGTCGCGGGGGGAAAAGTGCGGTTTTAGTGCAAATTGTAAACAAACTCGGTCGCTGTCCCATACAAAAATCCAACATGGCTGAATCATGAATTTGACACATTAGAACACCTATATGTAGTCACCTTGGTTGGGACGACAGCGGGGATGACAGCTTGTTGGGATGACAACTCGTAGAAAATCGACGAACGAGGGATCTTTATTAAGGGTGATGATCATTTTCGACAACTAGGCGGCGCTAGTATATTCGTACGCGAACATCCTGGCCCCTTCAGAAATCACTTTTTCTGATGGCATGTTGTTGTTGTTGCTCCCGTGCTGGTGATGATTGACGTTGGCGGAAGACGTTTACTCTTCCTCGATGTTTACTCTCGTCAGACGATAGAAGATGATCCAGTCCGGCAGCGAATTGATAATTATATGGAAAATAGAAGACCCGGTAGAGGGGTTTTACGGATATAAATTGTTGGACAGGGGCTTACCTTGTCCCTAATTAATTATGGCCTTGTATTTTTATCATTTCAGGTGACTCCGGATGGAAACCAGTGCAACATCGGTGACGGAATTGGTTAAAACGATGACTTATTGTTGGTGTTGTGATTCTGCTTCTGGACGAATGGTTTGTTTTGATGATTTCTCGTTGGATGATGGAATCGGCAGTAAGCAAATCTTACTAACGGGGCGAGTGTAGGTGCCGTGGGCGGTGCGGAGAGTGATCACCCGTGTGTTTCCGTCTGCTCCAGTATGTAATTCTACGAATCTCGCTGTTGGCCAGGCCATAGGCGGAATTTTTTCGTCCATAAGGAGGACTAGTTGACCCTTCTCCAATACGATTGGCGGATTGCACCACTTCGTTCTCGGTTGCAAGGTGGCTAAGTACTCCAAGTGCCACCTCTTCCAGATGATTTGGAAGTTCTTCTGGATTTGCTGCCACTTGGCTAATCGGTTGCTTGGGATTTCGGAGACATCAACGTCTGGAACAGATTTGAGCGCAGACCCGATCAAAAAGTGTCCAGGAGTAAGCACGTCGTAATCTGTCGGATCGTCGCTCAGAGGGATAATCGGGCGTGAGTTTAAGCAGCATTCTATCTGCGACAACAGCGCAGCGCTGCCATTTATACAGATTTATCTGTATTATACAGATTTTTTAATTTTAATACAGACCCGATACAGAATACAGATTTATCACAGATTTTTAAATTACAATACAGATTTATACAGATTTTTATAAAATGCTTGAGAAAAAAAAATTCAAAATTTATAAAAACAAAATAACTTGCTCGATTTTATCAGCGTACCCCCTTCTCTCCAAAATTAATTGTTGTGCTAAAAACCATATTTGGTTGAGTGGTAGTTTTATCAAATATCCGAGAGTTTTTGCCCCTCCAGTGGTTGGAAAACTGTTTTGGTAGTATGGAGAATATCACAAAATTTGCGACTCTCTACTAAATATAACTTCACAGAAGGAAAAAGGCGAATATGAAAGAAAACGAAATCCAATTTGGCTCAAAAGACTAGAAGAAGCTTACTCGTCGCTATGCTCCTCTAACATAAAAAAAAATTAAAAATTTTATGGAACATTTAATCGATTCCACTGTGCGTAGCTGCCTTTTAATAACTCATGATGACATCAAAATTTGATGTATTTTTATTTTGTTTTTTCGGCATGCATGCAATAACATGTTGATAACTAAATTTGTAATCTAAATAAAATATCTATATCAAAATAAGTTATCAAGCAGTTCTCATTAATATCAATATATGTTATAATTTTGATATTCTTCGCATATCTTTTAGCTCTCATTTTTGTTCTGTTAGTCATCAACTCCATCAAAATGAAATCAATTTGAGTTATCAGGAATAATGAAAACAACATAATTCTTGTTTTCATTTTGTTCTCACCCTCTGCTCGGGAACCTATCAAATTTCCATCGACAATTAATCATGTTATGGTGTTTTTGACAGCATTCACAACCAGAGGACCAACCGCTTTCGGATGCATATGGAGCTGGTAGTAAACGATTTGAGATTGTATGGGGATTTACAGTATTAATTGAATATTTCCAATTTAAGCATGTATGTTAAATACAAGAAAAGTGCCCGAGCACATTAAAATGGTACAAATACAAGTACTCGTAAACATTTTACTTGCATTGAAAATGTATTTCGTAAGAAATTGCGGATTTTCTGATATTCTCCATACTGCAAAAATGATTTTATCAGCACTGGCGGGGCGACATCTCTCGACTTTTCGGTGTAACTACCACACAAATGATGTAATTAATTGTATTCATCTATTTTAAAAATATCAAATAGTAATGAACTCGTGCACTTCTTTGCATTTAAAACTGCTTATCAGGAAGATAATGAATAGAAACTAAAATCTCCATACATTTTCAAACGGCTTCATATCACTCTTATAAATAAGTACGGACGATATCACAAATGGCGCAATTATATCCCGTATGGTTAGTACGATAGCCCGAATAGGTGGTTAAGCACTTTTTATGGTTATTTTGTATGCACTGTATTTGTAGAACAACAAAACATGATTAATTAAGAAAAAAATCGTCAATACAGAAAATACAGATTTTTTAATAGAGTGGATACAGATTTTATATAAAACCACCTGGCAGCTCTGCAACAGCGTCTCCATGTCGTCGTGAGCGAGTGTGCTAGTGCCAAGAACCCGCACAAAATGCTTCTGCGCGGATTGGATTGCTGCCTCCCACAGACCACCAAAGTGTGATGCCTTGGGAGGGTTGAAGCGCCATCGGATGCCGTGGGATGCACATTCGTCTGCGATGGCTCTATAGTGCCCATTACACATGACAATATATTGACAATAAATTGATATACTGACAATATTATTGAAAAGGTGATATTGATGATGATGATTGATGACAAGTATTGACGTCAAGTTGATTTTCATTTCACTTTGTCAATACTCAGTCAATATTGACAGAAAACAGTCAATTTTGCTATCAATATCTTCAATAGGCTTTTAACCTCAATGTATTGAAGTCAATATTACTTGTCTCAATTTCCCCTCACAAGAAACACGGATCAGCGAAATAAAGTGTGTTTAGCGTTAATGTTTGCACTCAGGTCAAAACAGAAACGTCGTTACTGGACCTTTAGAAAATACTAACTACACACTGAATATCACCTAAGTCGGTAAAATTTCAAACTACCATTACTCGTAAGAAATTAATAAAATCGTCACATTATCATTGAACTGTAAACTAGGTCCGTACAATATCGTAGAAAATTTCAAAATTGTTAAACTTATACTGAAAAGTTTTAATTTTTAAGCTTATACCGAAAAGTTCCGTAGTTCAAAAATTACCGAACAGCGAAGGCCTGGTTTAGTGTGTACCATTGAAAACTAATTTTCACCTAACATTTACTTATGCTTGTACATTTTAAATTATTTTTATGATTTTTAAAATAAGTAGTTTTAATAATGGTTTATTCCAGATCCATTCTTAAGTTTTCATATCAATTTAAAGGAATGTTGTTTACAGAATGACAAAAGAACAAGGTGATACATTTTACAATCCAATTTTATTTTGGATGTTACATAGCTCACCTTTTTCTTCAAATCAATAATGTTTACCTAATGTTAACCATACATATAATGCTTACTTTTATCATAATTCTACACTAGTTTTACCATGATGAAATCGTCTAATAATTTTTAGCCAATATTGTTGATTATTATACTCAAAAGTCAACTATAACCAGAAGACGATTAAAAATGTTGATGTTGGTAATATGCCATAAAACTGTATTAATGGTCACGCATATAGTTTATTAATTAACATAGGATGTACCGTTAACGTGGGTTATTGCATTCAAATACCAAATTGATATTGGCGTTGACGGCAAATCTGTAGCTCTTTACTCCTATGGTAAAATCCATTATCAAACGTCAGATTGTGCGTGAAACACGACAACCATCGTACTATCCTTCCACTCTACTGAAAGATCCAATAAGAAACTGTCAACATTTGTTAGAAGAGACGATTCCTCGACGGTTCCGTTAACGCCAATATAAAATGTTGTAACTTTTTGACAGGACAGAAAATACACAGGACAACATGATAACATAGGCAGACACATGTGTTTTGAATCATACATCAAACCGATTGTGGAGTGCGCGGAATTACCACTCGTGTTGAATAAGCCACGTTCATGGTATGCAGTTTCTCAAATATAAACTATTATGCTGATGTTTTGGAAAACATTCATAGAGGAAAAACATGTATAAATTAATAAATTTGCGTTACGTGTAGGCATGTGAAACGCAGAAAGTTTTACTTTTATTTTAAAGTAAAAACAATATTTATGCTTGTGATTTTGTAGAAAATGAACATCCATATAGATGAAGCCTGGGTAGTGATTGGTGACTGTAAGAGGATATTTTTTTTTAGTTTGAAATCAATTTATATCACACATGAAGATTTAAACAAAATGGCAACACTGCATGCGTGAATGTGCTTTGTGAGTCAGTCGATCTAAATGACGTACGTTCTCCTTCCACTTGGGTAGGAGAAGAATATTGACAAAGTGAAATGAAACTCTGTTTTCAACAATACTCGTCATCAATCCATCGTCATCAATATTACCTTTTCAATAATATTGTCAGTATGTCAATCTATTGTCAATATATTGACCTGTGTAACGAACGCTTTAGCGTATTGTCATTAATGTTTTCAATATTTATATATTGATAATATTGTAAGGAAAATTGACAATACAATGTTTGTCAATATATTGACATGTGTAATGGGCGCTTATGGTGTTCCTTGCTTTGGATCAGTTTGCAAAGCTCGTCAGCTGCACCGATGAAATTCCGCCCGTTGTCGGAGAAGATTTCGTTGCAAAGTCCTCGTCGTGCTACGAAACGTCTGAGAGCCTGCAAGAACTTGGCAGTAGTCAAATCAGCAACCAGTTCCAAATGTACCGCCGGAGTCGAGAAACAAACAAACACCGCGACGTAAGCCTTTCTGGGAGCGGCACGACGGTGTGGGAGTTGGAGTGAAATTGGACCCCAGTAATCGATGCCGGTAATGGAAAATGGTCTGCTTGCTGTAACTCGTGAGGCAGGTAACTCTGACATAAACTGCTGCAGCAGTTTTGGGCGGGCTCTTACACAGGTGACGCAGTTGTGGACGATAGTGTTTGCCAGGTTTCTGGCCCCTGTGATCCAGTATCGCAGGCGGAGGATATTGACCAGAAGCTGAGGGGCGGCGTGCAGATGCTTTTCATGCAGCGAACGAAGTAGAAGAGTAGACAAACCGTGCTTTGCTGGCAGGATAATTTGGTGCTTACTATCGAAAGGTTGAGGGGCTTGATTAAGGCGGCCGCCGATTCTCATTAGTTGATCACTGGCGATAAAGGGTTGAAACCAACGGAGTTTGGATTTGAGCGAAACTGGTTGTAATTTTTGTAGAGTTTTCCATTCTTCGTTGTAGGACTGTTGGTGGACCAATCGGATGACGGTAGCTTCGGCTTCTCCAAGTTCTTCTGAGCTGAGGAAGGGATGTGTTGTTTGTGCAGACGGCTTGCAGTTCCGTATAAACCGGCGACAATATGCGACGACGCGTAGAAGACGGAAGTAGTTCGAAAACTTGCTCACTAGTACATCGACGAACGAAGGCTCGGTGGTTATTGCAGTCGCCGCCAGTGGTAGTTTGCGTGCTTCGGGAAGCGCAATTTCGTTTGTAATGTTGCTCGTCAGCTGGTTGGGCCATGAAGAGGGTTCGAGATGCAGCCATGGAGGTCCGCGCCACCACAGGTCGTTGTGCAGGATGGTTTCCGCCTCTGTTCCTCGGGAAATGCAGTTCGCTGGGTTGAGTTGACCAACGACATGATTCCAAGCACAGTGCTGAGTAGCTTGTTGTATTTTTGAGACGCGGTTGGCGACGAATGTGACCCAAGTTGTAGGTGGTGCTTTCAGCCAGCTGAGTACGATTGTTGAGTCCACCCAAAAGTAGACTTCGCCGGTGTGGTTCAGTGATGCCCTGACCTTCTGGAACAGTTCCGTTGCGAGGAGGGCTCCACACAACTCCAACCGGGGGATGCTTTGCTGCTTAAGAGGTGCAACTCTAGATCGTGCTGTTAGTAGTGCGACCTTTATGGTGCCGGAAGAGTTTGCTGAACGAATATAACAGCATGCACCATATGCATTCTTTGAAGCGTCTGAAAAGAAATGCAGCTGGTTCGACGTCGGTGTAGAACAGATGACCCATCGCTCGATTTACAGATCATTAAGCCGAGGTAGCTGTTCACAGTAGGCCAGCCAGCGCTCCTTGATCGCTGCTGGTAATTCCTCGTCCCAGCCCCAGGCTTCACCGTTGTTGTTTTTCAGCGTCTGCTCCGGAAAAAAGGTCGTCTACATAGAAGTCCTTTCGCAGTACTTCAGCAGCTCGGGGAAAGTTGTCTTGCTCGTCGTCGGCCAACTGTTGTAGAACTCTTGTGGCCAGAAAAGGTGCGCATGCTGTCCCATAGGTTACCGTTTTCAATTCGTACCTGTCCAAGGGTAAGTCGGGAGAAATTTGCCATACAATTCGCAGCAACGGGGTGTCCCGTTCATCAACCAGAATCTGACGAAACATCTGCTTTGCATCAGCAACCAACATGATGCGGCGGGTTCTCGATCGCATAATGATGGACCTCATTTCCTCTTGGACGATAGGTCCCACCATGAGTGCATCGTTTAACGAACGTCCTTGGCTAGTTTTACACGACGCATCAAAAACGACGCGTACTTTGGTGGTCGTACTTTCCTCTCGAACAACGGCGTGGTGCGGAAGATGGTAGGAAGGTTTGGGAGGTGTTTCGTAGTCGTCGACCTTTTGCATGTGTCCCAAGGCGTGGTATTCATTCATGAAGTCGACGTACTGTATACGAAGTTGTGGATCGGTTCCCATTCGCTGTTGTATCATGCGAAATCTTCGTACGGCAGTGCGACGGTTTTCGCCTAGTGAAGTTAAGACGTCAGGTTTCACCGGTAGGCGAACGATGTATCGACCTTGCTGATTTCGAGAAACGGTTTGCTGGAATTGTGCTTCACATACGGCTTCCTCGACGGAATAGGATGGTGACGAGGTTTCTTCTTCGATTGTCTAAAAATGTTCCATTATCTGAGACAGATCGGCGATGGAGGCAACGTTTGCGACGAGTGGTCTTTTCGGTTGTGGACTGGAGGCTTTTCCAGAAACCACCCAACCGAGCGTGGAATTGATGAGAGGTGGAAGTGCATCGCCAATTCGAATTCGACCCGAGACAAGGAAGATTTCGTAGAAGACCTCTGCGCCTAGTACTAGATCGATTGCTTTGCGGCTGTGGAAAGTTGGGTCAGCAAGCTGGATTCCGGGTGGAATGCTCCAAGTAGAAGCATCGACGAAGGTGGATGGTAAGTCCATAGTCAAACGTGGAAGAACCAAGCATTCAACGGTAGTGGAGTAGTTACAGACTCTTGATCGGATGTGGGAGAGAACTGTAAACTTAGCGTTGACCGTCGATTCGCCGATACCAGAGATCGGAACGGAAGCCCTTTTTCGTTGGACTGAGACGGTTTGGAGGAATCGTTCTGAAACAAAACAACATTCGCTTCCCGAGTCTAGAAGAGCTCTCACTGCATGCTCCCTTCCATTATCATCGACGAAGAGGACGACAGCGGTAGCGAGGAGGACAGTGGTTTGTTTACATTCGGTTGCGGCGTAGCAGCGCTGCCATTTATACAGATTTATCTGTATTATACAGATTTTTTAATCTTAATACAGACCCGATACAGAATACAGATTTATCAGAAATTTTTAAATTACAATACAGATTTATACAGATTTTTATAAAATGCTTGAGAAAAAAAATTCAAAATTTATAAAAACAAAATAACTTGCTCGATTTTATCAGCGTACCCCCTTCTCTCCAAAAATTAATTGTTGTGCTAAAAACCATATTTGGTTGAGTGGTAGTTTTATCAAATATCCGAGAGTTTTTGCCCCTCCAGTGGTTGGAAAACTGTTTTGCAGTATGGAGAATATCACAAAATTCGCGACTCTCTACTAAATATAACTTCACAGAAGGAAAAAGGCGAACATGAAAGAAAACGTAATCCAATTTGGCTCTAAAGACTAGAAGAAGCTTACTCGTCGCTATGCTCCTCTAACATAAAAAAAAAATTAAAAAGTTTATGGAACATTTAATCGATTCCACTGTGCGTTTATATAGCTGCCTTTTGATAACTCATGATGACATCAAAATTTGATGTATTTTTTTTTCGGCATGCATGCAATAACATGTTGATAACTAAATTTGTAATCTAAATAAAATATCTATATCAAAATAAGTTATCAAGCAGTTCTCACTAATATCAATATATGTTATAATTTTGATATTCTTCGCATATCTTTTAGCTCTCATTTTTGTTCTGTTGGCCATCAACTCCATCAAAATGAAATCAATTTGAGTTATCAGGAATAATGAAAACAACGTAATTCTTGTTTTTATGTTGTTCTCACCCTCTGCTCGGGAACCTATCAAATTTCCATCGACAATTAATCATGTTATGGTGTTTTTGACAGCATTCACAACCAGAGGACCAACCGCTTTCGGATGCATATGGAGCTGGTAGTAAACGATTTGAGATTGTATGGGGATTTACAGTATTAATTGAATATTTCCAATTTAAGCATGTATGTTAAATACAAGAAAAGTGCCCGAGCACATTAAAATGGTACAAATACAAGTACTCGTAAACATTTTACTTGCATTGAAAATGTATTTCGTAAGAAATTGCGGATTTTCTGATATTCTCCATACTGCAAAAATGATTTTACCAGCACTGGCGGGCAGCGTTGGAAAAGATCGCGATATTTCACGAAGTTCACCAAGGGAAAAGTTCGCGAGTCATAGTGAGTTTTGGTGAACTTTTCCAACACTGCTGGCGGGGCGACATCTCTCGACTTTTCGGTGTAACTACCACACAAATGATGTAATTAATTGTATTCATCTATATTAAAAATATCAAATAGTAATGAACTCGTGCACTTTTTTGCATTTAAAACTGCTTATCAGGAAGATAATGAATAGAAACTAAAATCTCCATACATTTTCAAACGGCTTCATATCACTCTTATAAATAAGTACGGACGATATCACAAATGGCGCAATTATATCCCGTATGGTTAGTACGATAGCCCGAATAGGTGGTTAAGCACTTTTTATGGTTATTTTGTATGCACTGTATTTGTAAAACAACAAAACATGATTAATTAAGAAAAAAATCGTCAATACAGAAAATACAGATTTTTTATAAAACCACCTGGCAGCTCTGCGGCGTAGTTAGGTAGCTCGGTGACGGTCACAGAGGCTGATGTTCGTGGCTGTTCCTCCGTAGTGTGAGTTGTTGTTGTTTTCGATGTTGTAGGATGATGGTTCGCGCCTATTGACCTTTCTCCATGGCAAAGTTGAGTGTGATGACGGTTTTTGCATTTTCTTGCGTAGACAGTTTCTACAGAGCTGCAGTCGATGGATTTCTTTTTCCTTGTCCTCGATGGCCAAATTCGAGAACGTGGGACGCATGTAGAGTGGGTGATGTTCGGAGCAAATAGAGCATTGTCGATCGGTGCTGACGTGGCTACCGGTGTGACATGCCGCCGGGCGTTGGGTGAACTTCTTCGGCTGACTGTACGACGATGACGACGGCGGAGTTTCTACGCCTTTTCGTGAAGCGTTTGGATGATGGATACTCTCCTCTGCCCCCCCCCCCATCATGTCTGGGTATGAGGGAATGAACAAATTACAGGAATATTAGTGTAGTACTTGGAGGCAAATTAGCCAAAACAAAAAAAAGGGGGGAATTGTGTACAAGCCACGATCGCATGGTTGACGTAGACTACGTTGAGATGTTTAGTGAACTTCTCGTGAATTTTTCTTGATATTGATTTAAAATATAGTAGAAATAACTTATTTCGTCAATTTACTCCATTTACTCTCCTTGACATGTGACCTTATTAGTTATTTTTCTGACTGTTTCTGAACTTTCCGTTAGGGATATTTCCGCATATTAAACACTTGTCTGTAATCCTCCGTTATAAAATATATTCCCGTGCACACTTCAATGTCCATCCCATCTCCGTTGAACATTTGTTATGGATAACACGTTTAACCAAACGCTTGATCGCAGTGGGATACCTCCGGTGGGAAATCGTTCACACCCCAGATCAAGTAACATTGTAGGTTTTATTGAGGTTTCAAAGTACTCTACAAGTCTAAATCATGGTCTACAGTACCCTCATAAAACCCAAATTGTTACTTGGGAGGTAACCAATAAGCCCGCTAATTTGGATTGATTTTGTTATACTTAAGCTAACATACAGGTATTACTGGGTTATTGCGCATTATTAGTCGGATTATTATTTAGCAAGTTTGTTGGTTCTTTGGGATTTTCCCGTCACTTTCTATCCATCAGCATAATCGAAAATTCGATATTCAGAGTTGTGCTTTCACAAAATTAGAAAGTTGAGTTCAATATTTAATCATAATTTGCTACTTCAAGCAATGAAAAATTTGTCCATCCAAACAGTATCATAATTTTAAATGTTCATTGAATATAGCTTAGCGTCCGAATTTATCCACCTCTTAAGCACATAATGAGGAACTAGAAGTACAATAAGTATTCAGAAATATATCTCTTAGCTTTTTGCCGTTCTTGCATTTACACAAAGGCGCACCAACCCATTTTCAGAGGTTTCATTTTTGTTGGACCGAACTAAACACAGCACCACCCAGAAACGCGGTAATCCACTTGGTACAAGAATTGTGTAACAACCGACAATGTAAAGCTCTACTATGCATTTTTACCGTCCCTCTGAATCCCACTTCAACACAGGGATGGTTCAAAATCATCAAAATTCAGTTCGCCAAGCAGAATCTCACAAACACTAGCGTGTAAATTCATAAAATTTTGACAGTTGTTGCAGTAATGCATCTTTTTTTTATATACAACATCCGATGTCCCTCTTTTTTTACATATGCTGCACAAAAAATACCTTCAGTCCCGCCCCATTCATAAAATGTGCAGAATCTTTTGGCGGGTGAAAAAAATTAACTTCAATTCTTTTATAGGTTTTCGTTATAGGAGGATGGGGGGGGATTATTTTATAAAATAATATTTGTCGCGTTTCATATTATTTGAACGGCACCGAAAACAGTCCCAATAACTCTTTCTGTTAAATATGAGTGGTCCTGAAAAGGACCAATTGTTCAATCTCCACAAATTCCACATCCTCTCCACCCCATTGGTTTTCCGTTGATACTGAATCCACACCCGTTCAAACCACACCCAAATTCGAAATGCACCAATACCAACAAGCATGGCAAATTAGAAAAATGGGAAGTATTGAAATTTTGAACATATTCGTAAACACAATATTATTAAATAATAAAAATAATTCTACTACTGAAATGACAACTTCAATTCCAAGATTCCAAGTTCAGGGTAGTCCTACTAATGCTCAGGAAAGTCTTGCCGTAGTTCAGGGAAGGCCTGCCGAGCTTCAGCAAAGTCCTGATGAAGTTCAGGGAAGCCCTGCCTAAAGTCCTGCCGAAGTTCATGAAAGTCCTTCTGAAGTTCAGGGAGGTTCTGTGGAAATTCAGAGAAGTTCTGTTGAAGTTCAGAGAAATTCTGCCGATGTTCAGGGAAGTTTTTCTGAACTATAGGGAAGTCCTACCAATGTTCAGAGAACTCCTGCCGAATTTCATAGAAGTTCTACTGAAGTTCAGGGAAGCCTGCTGAAGTTCAGGGAAGTCCTGCCGAAGTTCAGAGAAGTTCTGCCGAAGTTCAGGGAAGTGCTGCTGAAGTTCAGGGAAGTCCTTTCATTTCAATTTCTGGAAATCAGGGAAGTCCTGATGAAGTTCAGGGATCTCATGCCGAAGTTCAGGAAAGGCCTGCCGAACCTCAGGGAAGTCCTGCCCTAGTTCATGGAAGGCCTGTCAAAGTTCAGGAAACTCCTGCTGAAGTTCAGCGAAGTCCTGCCGAAGTTCAGAGAAGTTATACCGAGGTTTGTGGAATTATCTAATTATCTTTAAAAATACCAAGATATAACAGAATACCTTCATCAAAAAGGCTGAAATTTTTACAAAATATACTCAAATACTTGTGAAACAACATGTGAAAATTGAGGAACCTTTTGATTTGAAAAATATTTAAAGATAAAGATGGGAGATTTCTAAAATAGTTCCATTTCTCTTTAAAAATATCCACCCAGATATATCAGAAAACTTCCATCAAATAGGCTGAAACACTCACAGAGCCACACTTGAATTGTTTTTTATTATTTCACAAATACACGCGTTTCCAACACGACTTAGAAATACTCTCAATTTAGAAATATTTTTAGTATTTATTTTCAAGCACTTTCATAATGGATTTCTTGCGATAACGCATAGATGACATTGCCGAATGGCATCCGTTTTCAATTATCGATAATTTTTGCAAAATATTTCGAATAGAAATACCAATAGTTATCTTACAATATGTATCAATTATTGCGAATGGAAAACGACACGCGCGAGCTTGATAGTGCTGACGGTGCTGATGATTTTTCTTGCTAATTCATTCATGGATCGCCCTGGGGTGGGACGTGCTGTCAAATCCGCCTACTGATCATTCTTGTATGAAATAGGTTGCAAACGTAAACAAACCCTGTAGGCTTCTTATGGCTTGTTTACGTTTGGAACCAGTTATGCGAGGTAGGCAACGATTGTTCGTATTTGACAGCCACCTACCCCCCCCCCCCCCTTGGGATCGCCCCAACGAGTGGCTTTTTTTTCGCTTCTTTGTTTTGTGCGAGGGCTCCAAATCACATTGTTCTTCAACCTGGAGCATGCTTACGCACAGATACATGCAAAAGCCAGCTGATTGCTTAGGAAAACGAAATCTAATGCTTGGAATTGCGTTACAAAAAAATGGTTGTCTTGGGAGGAAATGTTCCTAACAATATTTTGAAACAATCTACGGGAGTGAAATATGACCTTTCGTACGAAATACTTGTGTAAAGGGCGAACACGAAATTATTGCGACACATTCAACAGGGCATAACTTTTTTATCATTGGGTAAAAATCAACCAAATTTTGCACACTTTCTCATTGATGTGTATTTTGTACATGCTGTCAAACTCGAAGTCGTGTTTTTCGATTCAACGAAAATGGAGGTGAACCAACGCGAGTTGAGAGAACAAATTCTTTCCAAACACCTGGAATTTCCTGACCTGTCGCACCGGCAGTTGGGAAAAATGTTGAACATTCACCATTCAACCGTCTCCAGAGTGTTGAAGCGGTTCCAGGAGCGGTTGACGTTGGACCACGGCAAAGAAGCTGGAAGAAAACCGGGACCGGAGAACAAAAAGACGGAGGGAAAGGTGAAGCGGATGATTAAAGCAAATCCCAACGTCTCAAGCCGTGATTTGGCTAAAAAGATCGGCATGTCGCAGAGCTACGTCCAGAATGCAAACCGCGATGAACGGCAACAATCGACGGCTAAAACTCGGGCACGGAAGCTCTACGAGAAGATGCTGACAAAATATGGCTGCTGTGTGATGGACGACGAAACGTATATAAAAGCCGATTTTAAGCAAATTCCGGGGTTGGAGTTTTTCACCAGTTCGATGTTGACGACAAATTTAAGAAGAAGAAAATGTCATTTGGCAGGCCATCTGCTCTTGCGGACTGAGGAGTGTGCCTTTCGTGACAAAGGGCACAGTAAATGGCGAGATCTACAAATCTGAGTGCCCCGAGAAGCGCCTTTTGCCGTTCTTGCAGCAGCACGACGAAGCTCCGCTATTTTGGCCAGATTTGGCATCATGCCACTATTCTAAAAGTGTCCTGGAGTGGTATGAGGCCAATTCTGTCCATTTTGTTCCAAAGGACATGAATCCGCCAAACTGTCCGGAGCTGCGCCCGGTGGAGCAGTACTGGGCAATAATGAAGCGGGAACTTCGGAAGAGCAAGAAGACAGTCAAAAACGAGAAGGACATGTTAAGAAAATGGAAAAAAAAACTGAGAAACTGGTACCGGATGACACTGTAAAGACTTTGATGGAGGGCATCAAGCGAAAATGCGCTCAATTTTACACTCAAGGCTCCATCGATTAACTTTTCTTTTGATTTTTGAAGTAAATATATGTATAAAACTACCCTTAAATTTTGATTTGATTCTAAACATTATAAGAAAATTGGCATGACATTTTCGGTGTCACAATAATTTCGTGTTCGCCCTTTAATTGATGAGCAAAGTTAGCGACCACTATGATTGTGGTTCAAAAATTGAACTTAGAAAATGGTTTACAGAAAATTTAAACAATAAATCAATCTTGTAAAAATTGCTAGAGATAGAAATTTTAGTTCTATAATTTTGCACGGAAGAGTTTTTTCGATTGAGCGCCGCGTTATTTTGTAAAATATCGATGAAGTGAGTCATTCTAAACCGATCCACTTTCACCTTAATGGCTGTTATCAAGGTGATCCCACTGACTGCTGCTATTTTACCACACCGTCCCGTCCGATGCGAAAATGAGTGGATTCACAACAGCAGCACTCTAGCCCGACTGCGGTAATGTTCAGTAGAGGCAGAGGGAAATGTTTCACCTTTTCCTGATTTGCTCCTGCTTATGTTTCAAGCAAAACGATGCGCAACCAAATGGTACTCGATTGTGACGACTTGGTTTAGAGAGAACGTTTATTTCATTGAAACAGTGATAAAACTATCACTCATTATTTGCACATTTTTCAACGAATATAGTTGAGAAAATTGAAAAACGTTTATTGTAGTAGATTGTGAGAGTCATTTTCTATCGATTTGTGTATTTGGATTTGAATTTCATTTATAAATGCCAAAGTTATAATCGTTCAAAACCTTACACCTTTTCGTGACGGTCGCAATTCTAGATTTTTGATTTACCCCCAGTACCTTCACGTAAGACGTAGTCTACGTCAAAAATGCCAAATAGCCGTAACTGCTATTGTAAACAATGGCTTCAATCGTCAAATTGTCGAAACTACAAGCTCGCTATCCAAACTAATCTGATCACCAGCACCAAGCAGTACAAAAACTCTCTTATCTTTCGTGCGGGAAGTTATTTTTGAGGTAAAAAGCTTAAGTAGTTGTAATTTGCTGTACCTTGTACATATTTACGAGATGTTTTCACTCAGCATCAACTTCAATCTACTTCATATTAGTTTCTACACTACTTAATCAACACTTCGGCATCTAACGGTGACTATAATATAAAATTAAGCTTTTCTTTATTACTCGAGAAAAGCACTTGTCACCGGTAGTTAGATTAATCAGGGTTTTGATTTTTGAAACGATTTTTGTCATTCAAAAATAGGAACGTTCATAAACATTAACAATTGGAAATTGTACAAGAATATGTTATACATGAAGCACCTGTTTGGGTACGAAAAATACTTCTGAAATCACACCATTGCGAACCATGCACTTTAGAAAAAGCTACACCAAAGTCCAAACAAATTGAATCCTTGTCTCTCGTAGGAGAACTGAAGCGCTCACCAAATCACAGTCAATGCTTAATTAAGAAATTAAATCTTGTTCACATTGTCGTATACATGATTGCAAGTACATCATCATGATCATCATCATCATCATCATCATCATAATCACTACCCACTACTGGAGCGGAGAAGACGGTCTGAGGGGCTTGGTGCGTGTTCTCAATCTGCTGCCTAGCAAGAGGTCCCACAAGAATGAACTGCTATTTCTACTGGGGAATCTGAAGCAACGCAGCATGAGTCGTTCCACCGAGCTTGTATCGGAAGAACAACAACTGTTGATGACAACACTTTGCATCATACGGAAGAGCACCCACAAGCTGGTTTAGTCGGTAGGTACCTACACTGTGTGATGTTGGATGTGATATACTGATAGATAATCTCCATCCGGGGGGTCACATGGTTGGTAGATGAAATGGATCCGAAAATGCTCTCTAGATATTCTCTTGTGATGTGAAGCTTCGTGTGATTTTCATATGGATTCTACTTCATCGTGGAACCCCTCAGCGGATCGCTCCCAGGAAGGAAATTCGCATATTTCGCACGAAAATGTATAGCTTGCTCAACTGTTTTCAACATTACAATTAATTAATTTTGATGCTTGATCCTAGTGCACTCTCATGGATGGCGACAGATGGGATGCGTGGTGTGTGTGACATGGGAATATAGAGCGCGTTAGGAGGGTGGTTTCCGAGAGTGCATAATACAAGGTACTGAAATAAGGCTCTTCTCTCGCAGGATGGCTCAAATAATGGTGAACCACTAGCTCCAGACACACAGTGAGGTAGGAACATACGAACAACTCCAAGATTGCAACAAATTTTCAAGTCAATGTTTATTTTTGGTTTTTGAATGCTGAAATCCTGAGATCGTTGAAGTGACAGAATTTCAAATGTCTCTGAATTACACAATCACAAAGGAAGAAGTCTGCACATTGTACACATTGTAGACGAAATACGCGTATCTGTCAAGGATAAGCAAATAAGGTAGTGGAATTAAATGGAACTTACTAATCTTTCTCTCTCTCTCTTTAAACTAGGCTTTCTAAAATTTTCAAATTTTGAGACAAGAGAAATAACCATAATTCATAATAATTTTAAAATTTTCGACATTCAAAATGTTGCACTTTGAATGATTATTAAAGTATAGCATTATTAACAAATTTATGGTGATCATGAAAAGGATCGTTTTGTCGCGATGGTTGAGTAATTCTGAGCCATTAGATGTTCAACAAGGATGAGACTGTGTAACGTATGCCCGCCACCTGTGAGATTTTTGACCAGTGAATGCGCTTCCTGTCTCGATAACGAGTGGCTTAAGCGCCACCTCCGAAGAGGACCACTCGTCTAGGTTTAGTTTGCCCGGTAAGAAACCCAACCTCAGGGTGGGTTTATGTATAAAAGAGACCGAAATTTAGGTTAGGGCAATCCAGTAGACTGAAATCCCAGGAGGGATTGAGATCCTCAAAGATAGAGGCCGCGTCAAAGGGTCTTAAGCGAAAGCTGGTGCTCACTCACGTTTATCATCACTGGAGGAACTTCCCTTTCAAATTTCCTCTACCGATGCGGACCCGTGAGTGCGGAGACTGTTTTCCCAGGCAGTCCAACCTGGAGTATATTCAGCTACAAAATAAAAATTACAACAAAAAACGCAAAAATAGAACGACGGCAAATGTGAACAATCTAGACAACCAAAATTAACATTACGGAGAAAGCTTTAATTTCACGGAACAACATTTATTTCAGTGCCAAATAACGGAAATCATTCTCTATTTTATTAGTGTTTCTAACCTAGGTTTATTCACAGTACTTGTTCCTCTCCCATTTATTGTTTTGCTTGATAGCTCTCCCTAATTAATTATATGATTTGAGTAGTAGCTATACTGAAGATCCGAGAGATGTCACCCCTTCAGTGATAGGAAAATCATTTTTGCAGTATGGAGAATATCAGAAAATCCACGATTTGTGGCTAAACATGCTTTCACAGAAGGAAACAAATAAACGAGTGTTTACCTTATCACCATAATATTGTACTCGTGCAATTTTCGTGCATCTAAAACTGCTCATAAAGACGGTAATGAATAAAAACTGAAAATTTTCATGCATTTCCAAATGGTTTCCTACCATTCCTTTACATTCGAAAGTGAATGGCCCTCTGGATGTGAATGATGTCAAAAACAACAAAACATGATTAATTGATGAATCTACGCAAAACTGCACCAGTGCATGCGACACCTAGGTTTGAAATCCAAAACCACAAAAGTGATGATGTACTAAAAAATATTCCATACGATTTGACAGCTTGCAAAACGTCATTATCATTTTCACATCATTTCCATCTACTGGCCGACCGTAACGTAGATTCATCAATTGTGTGTGCGGTTGCCTAATCTAGTTCCAGCGATTGCTAGCCTATCCTTGTCTTGTCTTCGAGCTCATGTGTTTGTGTGTGAGGAGATTTGCATGCGTTTGTTTACTCACGGTACCATCGATGTCGTTGGCAAAGTAGCATCCCTTTGTCGAAGTGAGGTCGGAAAAGAAGCACCCTATTCAGCATTGGCAGCACTGGTGTGGTGCAGAAATTCCCAATCGATCTTCGAGTTGGTACTGAAGTAGCGCCGATGGCCGGTGGCTCAAATATCGACGAGGGGTTCGTTGTCGATGAATACAGCACGTGGGTTCACGTGGTGGATATTGGCAGATTTGGCCAACGCTCTGTCGGAGAACAGGGTCACGGTGTCTCCCTTCCGGATTCTTCCCCAAACCGGGAACCTTGACACTGAAGCGTGGGGTCTTGAGAGTGCAATCAAATCTCGTGGGTGCGGTGTGCCGAGCAAAGCCATGAATCCTGCACAAAAAGCCGTCGAACGGCTGTTCGACACATTACAATAAATCTCCACACAAAAGACATTCTTCACCTTACCTTTCTACACACTTTGCACACACAAAAAGTACGTAACTTATGACCTATTGTTTGTACTCTACAGGCTAACGGAAAGGAACGAGAAATGTAACATTAAATTCAGTCTTTTAGGCGGCTCACATTTTTTTACTACACATACCACGAAAAACACACCGCGACACTAAGTACACTTAAGTACTAATTACTCGCACTCCCGCCTTTTTCACGGTTCAAGTCAAAGTGAACGAGTAGAAGTTCCAAATACCCTCAGATAGGCGTGATTTCAACGGTCATCGTGGCCGGAAGTACGTCAAATTACCGAAGTAATTCAACGACCTTTCAAACGGCAATTTTCATCATTTTTCTCTCAAGAACAGTCAATGCTACATCTCTTTCCTTGTCATGCAATTTCAGTATACTATCTTGCTCCAATCTATTTTCGGTTATTCTTTTATAAGGGAGAACGGTTCGGATTCGAGCCTCGGACTTTAACGACCGATAGCGAATTCGGGTCACATGAAATGAATTAGCTGAACGTATTGGGAACTCATTGATATTTGTATGACAAGTGTAGTTCACCATGAGTGGACATTTCTTGGCGGGGAACAAATATATGAATTTAATTCTAAAATCACAACTACATGCAATTTGATTAAATAAGTTAATTGTATAAATATGAATTCTATACAAATAAATAACTAACTAAATAAATAATTAAATACATGAAAAGCGTACTTGTTACAACTGGCGAGCTGTATGTTGTTTGGAACGAGGGTGACACGCTTAGCATAGATGGCCCACAGCTACTGAATCCGATCAGTAGCGGCGTGGCTTCTTCCTCCTTTTTCGGTGAATGGACGGACGATCAAAATCATGACATCTTTTCCCATGTGGAATATAATTATTGGGACCAATTAAGTAACAAATCAAAAATTGAGCTTTTTTCGTTGACATTCGAGGTTTAAGTGGAAAATGTCGAACGATGGTGTTTTCCAAATGTTACATATGCTTTTATAAGAAAACACGTGAACGATGAGAAAAGGGCCAATCATCATTTGTAAACAAACCGTTCCAAAGCACTTTCCTCACAAATCGAAGACCACCCCCACAAACCAACAGCATAATCGCTGCTGCTGTTGTTTTGCGTGAGCGGCTTTCGATTTGTGAGGAAAGTGCTTTGGAACGTTTTTTTTTACGAATAGGGGGTGACCCCGGCGTAGTGGTTAACATCCATACCTCTCACGCCAAATTCACGAGTTCAAATCTCACCCCCGGACAAGTCACGAATGACCCAAGAGTGTTAAAGTGACTATATTAAAAAAATACTAATGCTGATCGCCCTTTTTCTATTGTTGCTTCAGAAACCTCTCTTTATAGATATTCAAGAGAACAATGAGTTAGAAAAGGCTTTCAAGTTATGATCAGGCATGGAAAATCATTTGCATTCATTTCGTGCATTCATTTACATTCATTTGCCTTTAACTTTTTTTTCAACAGCATTTCGCAAAATGATGTATGGAACATTTGTAGGTTTTGTTACTAATCAAATCCGTATCTCTTATGCATGACGCAGCAGAGCGAACAGAAGCCACTACTGTTTTTCAGTGAATGTATTTTTCATTCACTGAAAAACAGTAACAAGTTCTGTCCGCTCTAGTTCATGATGCATAAGAGATACAGATTTGAGCTACGATAAAAACTTGTAGCTGATAATAAAACCTACAAAAGCTCTGTACATCGTTTTGCGGAATGCTATTGATGAAACAAGTTAGAGGCAAATGAATGAAAATGAATGTATAAAATGAATGCAAATGATTTTCCATGCCTGGTTATGGTAATACCTAAATGTGCATGAGAAATGTGGTCGAATCAGGTATTTAGACTGGGGGATAAGGAGGGTTGACTGTATTTGAAATGTGATCTGATTTCAACGTCAAGATTATTTATCAACAATTGTTCTTTTATTTATGTTGGGAAGGATTTGTTTATGAAGATTAGGTAGGAAATTGTCCTTATTTCGACTTTCAAGATTGCCATTGTTAACGCTATCGTTATCGACGGTTATCGATTAACAACCCTGTTTATGAGTAATTACAATATGTAGTTTTGACGCCATGAAGCGTTGTCTCTGTAAGTAAGTCAAGAATAGAGGAAGAAAATATTTTAACGGATTATTGTAAAACTTTTTAGAATCCTTGAAAAAGGTTAAATATATAACCGAAACCGTCGAATATAGAACCTATAAATGTTTTTGCTGTTTTTTTAGACTGCTTGAGCCGAAAACCGTCCATATAATCAATTACCACAGTCGTCAAACACCCACTGCGAAATTCAAAATGCCCAACACCCCCCGCGCCCACTTCTATGATAATATAGCGAGCTGCTATGGTGCACAAGCAAAACGTATGTTCAAGGACTATGCTAACACCACTAGAAAACTGGACAACATGATCAGTAGAAAATCGGTCCTGATCAGATGCCGAAGACGAGGAGTAGTTCCGGCGCACATATCGAGCAATTTCCGTTGCATCTTCCCGTTACTTGAAGAAAATGGTACTTACAGTAACAAAATTCAAGCAAGTATTAATAAGTTCAAGAAGTCTACTTTGAACATCGAGATACAACACACGTTCCACAAAATAAAACAGCTGAAAACGGTCTTCACTGAGCTGACTCAGCAAATCCGAACCTCGAGGGTCTCGAAACAAGTCGCCGAAGGTTTTTTCGAACGCCAAACCAGGCCATCCGGGTGAGGACCAAAAAGTTTCATCGTATCGTCGAACAAACGGGGCAACCCACTACGGAAGGCCTTCCCCTATAACCCCAAAGCCGTCTACAACGGAACACAAGTAGATGTGCCACCAGAAGCGGAGACCCTACTTAGCTTAGGACCAAAGTTCGCACTCCCAATCACGAGTACACAACAAGTCCCATTCTACCACCTGCTGGCGGACGTAGAATTTGTGATCACAGCCAATCCTGATACAGAAATTCAAGATCGAACTAGATCCGCCGTCGTCAACGTAGTGCATGCATCGAAGTGAGAACCAGAATCAACAAGAAGAACCTTCCACGAAATTTTGCAACAAAGCGGAAGCCATCACCCGAAGATTTCTAAAACAGAACCCTAACGTCTACGTGCTCAAATCGGACAAAGGCAACAACACAGTTTTGATGCAGGCGGACGACGACAAACGGAAGATGCTAGAACTGCTGGAGGATAGAAACCAGGCATACCAAAAGTACCGCCTCATGACAGTATTCCAACGGCTGTCGCTTTCTTTTCCCTACGACAGCCTTGAGATTGAGCTATAAGCGACAGCCCACAGTGAGGCTGTTATACGACATGCAACGTTGCCGTCTTGTGCAGTACACGACAGCTCGTTCTCAGTCATGTATTTTGTTCGTTCGGCTATGACAGCCTCGGATGGTCATTCGTAACGTTCCTCGTACATACAACAAGCAGTCCGTCGAACTGCCGATTCGTTGCTGCTGTCTTTTTTTTTTTTTATTATTATTTTATTTGTACAGGCTCATTCGAATAAACTTTACAGAGCCAAGTTATCATTTTCTTTACACATTATAAATGTCTTAAATCTAAAATTAAAGGATTGGAACCGATTACTCGCGGTCTTCTCGAGGTTAGTGGATGACAATTGTTTGGATCGGGAGAGGGAAAAGGAGATTTGGAATATGATTTATTATTCAAAAATTTCACTATTTCTAAAACAAATACTTAATCCTATCGACGTTATATCAACTCTGTAATTATACAATTATTACAGAAACAAATCTACAAAAAAAATACACACACACATACAAAATACAAACCGAACACAAGGTTAATAAAACTTACAATCTAATGTCAACCATAAAACCATCAGGTTTTGCATTAGAGCAAAAAGCATTTATTTTTGCATTTTAGGCTTTTTTAAGTGCATTATTAACTCCCCAATTACTCTGTTTACAAATTGAGCTTAAAAGATGGTTCCTTATAGTTAATAAATGCCAAATTTATGACAAGGAAATCTCGAAGGATAGACGAAGTAGGATAAAAATTCAAGTCGATTTCAGAAAAAATTTACTTTTCTAGAAGAACCAGCACCAGGGCCCAACAAAGTCACTTTCAATCGATTTTTAGTAAACCTCCATAGCTATTTTATCTTATCTTTTTGTATTAAAGTAAACTTCCATAGTTTTTAATAATTCCAGGAAGGCAAATTTAAAATATTCTACTATGGATTTAAATTTAAATTTTTATTTTATTTTTTTTTTTGCTACAATGCTATAGACCCTCTAAAAACTGTTTAAGCAATTAACACTTAATTCATAACCTTTCAATTATAGTTTCCGCAATATTTTTCAAAAAGGTGCTTTTTTACCTTCGATCTAGTATGACTAATAGGGTAAATGAGGGCTTCGGCAATACCTTATTCTATTAACGTCAGGGGGCAAACAACGTCCTTGAGAGCTCAATTTTGGCATGTGGATACATTGTGTTTCAGAGCATCTATCGGCCAAATTTGAATGCTCTAGGACTTTGTTTACCCCCTTGACGAAGCCGACATTTCCCCTACGTTTAAATTTAAATAGCTTAATTTTGCCCAAGAAAATCTACACTACAAGTTGAAGTCATGATTAGACTTCTATGGTCCATTATAGGATCCAGATGGACTGTCTAGAATAAATTCACTTTACATACAAGAAGTTTTCCCAGGTCCAGGTGTTAGATCTGTTGCCCTGGCGTCGGTAGCATTGGTACTCAGTACGGAAAACAAGATCGACGGAAAACAAGTCAAGGAAATTACATTTAATTATTCAAAAAACAGGCAAATATTTATCATATTTTATTAAAATTTAATTAAAAAATAAATGGAACACTAAAGGAAACCATTCTAATATGTTGCCCTTAAAGGGTGTCCCACATCAAATTGAATGACGGAAAAAAGCCCATTGGATATTTTCTCTTGGAAATTTGGGTAGAAGTAGTTTAGACTGTATTGTTTACACTGTATTTTTATCGCTGTCAGTTTTTCAAAAGTTGGAAAAAATGGCGTCACCCGAAAAGCAACGTCGCGAATTGATTTTGCGCAAGCACCTGGAAAATCCTCAACTCTCTCATCGGGACATCGGAAAACAACTCGGAATCTTGCAGTCACCGGTGAGTCTTGTGATTTAACGTTACTACGAAACTCTGAGCTTCGAACGGAAGGAGAAATGCGGTCAGAATGGATGTTCTGTTAGTAATCAGGATCACAATCGTGTCGTAAAAGCGTTCAAGCGGAGTCCCAATGCTTCGGTCAGGGATGTGGCCAAAAAGTTGAATCTATCCAAGTCTTTTGTTCAGAGAGCCAAGGATCGCACTATGGGCTAAAATGGGTCCAAAATTACCCAAAATTCAATATCTCAACAGCACGCTGAATTCCGGCCATGAAAAACAACTTTTCCGAAGGGAAATTGTCCGGGGAATCGATTGCACGTGGTCCCATAGACCGTGTACCCCGTATTCCCCTAATATCTCATGAACTGTTGTTTAAAGACATAGTATTCTAAAACCATGCATAAAGTGCTTATGTTTTACGAAAAATAGAGTTGTGAAAAAACATTTCCTCCAAAAAGTAGGTGAAAATGGGGTGAAATGGTCCTAAATACATACCTACAAGGCTCTCCGGTCTATGGGACCACGTGCAATCGATTCCCCGGACGATTTCTCTTCGGAAAAGTCGTTTTTTATGGCCGGAATTTAGCGTGCTGTTGAGATATTGAATTTTGGGTAATTTTGGACCCATTTTTGCCCATAGTGGATCGGGAGGGATTGCATACGTACAAAGTGCAGAAGGCTCCAAATCGTGACGAACGGCAAAATACGGTGGGAAAGTCACGGGCCCGGAAACTGTACACCCAGATGCTGACAAAGCCTCATTGTCTCATCATGGATGATAAGACTTACGTCAAGGCGGACCTCCGGCAGCTTCCGGGGCTACTGTTCTTCACCTCCCAACACAAGTTTGATGTTCCGGAGGAAGTAAGGAAGCAGAAGCTTTCAAAGTTTGCCAAGAATTACATGATTTGGCAAGCGATCTGCTCATGTGGCAAACGAAGTGCGCCGTTCGTGGCTACCGGGACTATAAACGGGGAGATCTTCCTCAAGGAATGTCTACAGAAGCGTCTGCTTCCTCTGTCTGCAACACGAGAACCCTACGGATCTAGCTTCGTGCCACTATTCAAATGTTGTCATGGAGTGGTACGAAGCCATGCCTATGATTATGTGATCGTTCCTTGCATGTTTACTTTGAAATTACTTGTTTTAAATTGCATTTGAACAATTTATTCCATGAATCAGATGAAGTTCTAGTGGAAAAAATATTATTCGGTGGGATTTAGCGGTAAATTGCTGCAATTTTTTATATAAACTTTAATTAATCCAGTAGTGGTCCACTACGGGGAAAGGGTTTGGGGCCTCCCTACGATCAGTTGGTAAAGGCGCAGCTACAAAGTAAAACCATGCTGGAGGTAGATGGGTTCAATGTCCAGTCCGAATAGGGATTTTTTGGGTTGGAAAATTTATCGACTTCCCTGGGCATAGAGTATGATTGTACTTGCCACACAATTATACTAATGCAAAAATGGTACCGGCATCGAAAGCCCTCAATTAATAATTGAGGAAGTGCATCTAGAACACTAAGTTGAGAGCATACAATAAGATAATATGCGATAAGGTATAAACGTGAAATGCGAAGAAGAAGAATAAGAATATGAAGGGGAAAGGGTCCATAAAAGGCCAATTTACCCTACATTGCCAAGAAGATTTGCCACAATTGCCCCTCCCTACACACGGTCTGAGCACGCGACTGCTCCTCAACGTAGGCCGACGTGGTTCCCTCGGTCCGATAAAGCCTAACAGATAGATAGAGAGAGAGAGAGAGAACCGAGCAAGCAGTTGATAAATTATTCCATCATGATGAGACAGAACCCTGTTTGTCGACACTTTGGTTTGCGGGTTTGTCTGAAAATAGAAAATTATCAAGAGAATCATCCCTGCAGTAGGGCTGGGGGTGGGGTGAATGGATTCCTCCACAATGCTCGGTATCATCTGTGATGCTCTTACAAACACTTTATGACACTTCCCAGTGACGACGGCAGAGTGACGATGAATGGAGATTAAAACAGTCCCCAATCAAATCAGCTTTCCGATGTTGATGGCTACAAATGAAAGCAGACCCGTCCGGTTTGTCGCTCAGCCTAAAATTATCAACGACGTAAATGATTGAAGTGATCGCAAACTTTGCCCCTCCAATCACCGGTGATTCAATTATCTTCTCACTCACCTTGGATCCGCATCGCACCAGGCATTGCAAGGATCATCTCTGACTCAGCCGATTAGAAGCGATTGATGAAAATCACCTCAAGTGAAAAATTACTCCAACCCACACCACCTAGCAACGGCTTTCCAAACCCCGGAAAAATCGAACGCTTTCGTTTTGACAAATTATTTTCCGGTTCAGTGAACTTCACAAACACAAAAAAGCTTGAACCCCTTCCGAAGTCACTGCGTAGCTATTCACACAACATGGGATGGGCCCCACAACAAACACAAGCACACGCCGTCAATTTTCTGTTAAATTTCCTCCTTCGCAGGTATGACCCAAGCAATAAGCAGGAAAGCGGAAAATGTTTGTGGTGGTAGACTAGATCCAGCCCGTGCATACCGGTTCCTTCGAGACTGGATATAGACATCCCTAGATTGGGGATGTAGCTACTTGTGTCGGTTTGATGGCACGTGGCTGATATTCGCTCCGATTTATGGATTTTTATCCTGCTTACTGAGAAGAGTACACATATCGCTTGAAAAACCGACTTTCGAACTAAGGGCCGGAGGGCCGAATTGCGTATGCCAATTGACTCAGCTCGACGCGATCGGAAAATGAAGAGGTCTGCAAAATATTTTTGGCAATCAGTCAACCGGTTCTGGAGATATGGCCGGAACATGTCCCGGTGAGTTCACACTTAGAAAGTATTACCGACTTCGGTAAATTTTTACCGAAATTTCAACAACTGAACGCTCGGTAAAACTTTGACCATCATATTAAAAGCTGATTCACTAAATTTGCATTTCAAAACACTGTCAGCCTTCCCTAGTAGCACCCTTGTTATAAATTGGTCTTGGAAACTTATAAACGACTTAGTTCAGTTATAACCAAGTTGCTGCAACTTTTTGGGACAGAATTGTGCTACTTGGGTTGTTTAGATAACGCTAGTTTACAAATAAAAAAATAACTTCAATGTTCGACCTATGATCCTTATGTACAATCGTGCGCTGAATCCAAACATGAAGTCAAAAAAATCTCAGTAGGATAGTTTTCTAGATACAGCTAAAAAGCTAAATTTCACTTAAAACGTTTATTTTCTTAAATAAAAATATCTCCGGATGCAATAAAGCTTTATCAATCATTTTAACGCCAAATTAAAGGTGAGAAAAGTTAATAAAGATAAAAAAAAGCCAAGGTGAGAAAATTCGATCAACTGGACTTCAGGTAAGTTTTGCAGCAAAGTAAATATTTTTTGTTCGTTGGGGTTGTGCCAACAATACCACTATTCAAAAGAATAATGACATCTAATTAATCGAAATCAAATCTTCTAACCTTTAATTCTACATTTTTGGATTCAGCACACGATTTTACATGGGAAATGCCCCCGCGTACAAAGTTCAAATATGCTGTAAATTAGTGCAATCGACTCTTGCCATTGCGGTGAAGTTTTTCTTGTTTGTTTGCTTTAAGGTGATTCCTTGAAGCATCCAACAATGGCTTTCATGACGGCTGATATGCCCTATCACTTCAAGTTTTCTAGAGCACAAATCTAGGGCACTGTTGTCACTTGGTTCATGAAATTTGAACTCCTTGTGTGCTGCATCGCAGCAAGCGCAAAGTTCCAACAGTCCGCATCGTGCTCTCTTGCCGTGCGGATCTATTTGCTTTTTGCTTAAGGAAGTGTTTCTACTACCTAACGCTACAACAAATTTAAACAGCACTTTTCAGTGCTCAACCTGTAAAAATTTTCTACCTTGTTCAACTCTTATTCCTCTTCGATCCTTATTTGGACCCTACCCGAGATAATCCTTCTTAGATATCGATTTGGAAAATTCCTCTTCGATCCTTCAGATTCTTATAGTAATCTGTTTGGAAGTCGATTTGGATAAAAAAAATTACTGCCGCCATGGCACCTAAACGCAAAAGAAAGGGGCAAACTCTTGACCCCCCCTTCTGATGAAATTAATTTGAGTAATCAATTTGATTTGCTCACGGATGATGAGAATGATCCATCATCCAAGAAAAATTCTAGTAAACTTTCCCGGCTTAATGCCAAGAAGGAAAAGATTCCCCCTATTGTGATAACCACTTCCGATTTCCATGCTCTTCGCATGGAACTTTTGAATTTCGTGAAAGTTAAGTTTTCACTACAAATTGGACGTCGGGGTGAATGCCGTGTATTGGCTGAAACCTTGGACGGATTTAAATGTCTTCTCAAGTATCTTACTGAGAAGAAGCACAAATTTTTTACTTACGACACCAAAACTGAACGTGTGTTCAAGGTTGTCATGAAAGGACTGCCCAGTGGTGAATCCCTGGATCAGATCAAAGATGAACTGGCAAAATTACTTGAAGTTGTGCCACTCCAAGTAATCAAAATGAAAATGAAATCCCGTCCTGGCGATTCGCGCAACGGGATTTCTAATGATTTTTATTTAGTTCACTTCAAGTCTAGTGAACTAAACAATCTTAAGGCCTTAGAAATAGCTAGCCTTATGCTCCATGTCCGAGTGAAGTGGGAACACTTCAGGAAGGCTGGAGGAAATTCCCAAAACCTCACTCAGTGCCGTAAGTGCAGGGATGGGGTCACGGAACTAAAAATTGCTACATGCCAGCTAAATGCATGAATTGTGGTGACTCCTCTCACGCAAAGGACGACTGTCCTGTGAAGGAAGATCCTAAGAAAAATTTCTTATTCAAATTGTGGTGAAAACCACAAATCCAATTTTTGGGAATGTAAGACTCGCAAAGCGATCCTACAATCTCGTTCTAAGCGACAGGTAAGAAACGCTCCACGTTTCCGACCAGGTACAAACTCCTCTGCTGTTAACAACGGTCAGCGAGGAACAAATTCTACATTCGTACCCGTAGGTACGAGTATCACCTCTGCTTCAAATGATTCATCTGTACCTACTCCCCTCGCTGCTAACAATGTTCAGCGAGTTAATGGAGCTACCTATGCTGCTATTGCAACGGGTAGAAATCAAAATACTAACCAATTTTCTAACGGAAATTTTGACAATTTTAACTTAGGAAGTATTACTGCCCCTAAAATGCAATTTTTACAGAATTCATTAATTGACATGATTTCTGATATGCTTAAATCTTACTTCATGTTTTATGCTATTCAAACTGGAGTAAAATTTGCTAATAATATTGTCATGACTTTAAAATTCAGTAATGGATTTTAAAGCATTAAACATTTTAAATTGGAATGCTCGATCTCTTAAAGATAATGAAGACGAGCTATTTAACTTTTTGAGAGTTCATAACGTGCATATTGCCGTTATAACAGAAACGTTCCTTAAACCTGGCCATAAGGTTAAGAAGGACTCAAATTATTTAATTTATAGAAATGATCGTCTTGATGGACCCTGTGGTGGCGTTGCAATCATTGTTCATAGACGAACCAAACATAAAATACTTTCTTCATTTGAAACCAAAGTTTTTGAAACTTTGGGAATTTCTGTTGAAACAAAATTTGGACAACTTACGTTTATAGCTGCCTATTCGCCATTCCAATGCGTAGGCCAGCAAAAGAATTTTCTCAAGGTGACCTCCAGAAACTTACCCGTCATAGGTCTAAATTCTTCATTATTGGTGATTTTAATGCAAAACACCGCTCATGGAATAATGCTCAAAGCAATTCCAATGGTAATATTCTCTTTGATGATTGTTCTGCAGGTTATTACACTATTCAATATCCAAACAGCCCAACATGCTTTTCTTCTGCAAGAAATCCCTCCACTATTGATTTGGTCTTAACTGATTCATGTCAACTTTGTAGCCAATTGGTTACCCATGCTGACTTCGGTTCTGATCACCTTCCAGTAACTTTTGAAATATCCCAAGAAATAATTTGTAATCCCAACAGCTCTACTTTCAATTACCATAGAGCTGATTGGGAGCAGTATCGAACATTGATGGAATATAACTTCGATCCAAACATTCCTTTGCAAACCACAGATGAAATTAATTATGCTCTTGAATCTCTGACTACTTCTATAGTTGCAGCAAGAGCTGCCTCAGTACCAAAATGCGAGGTTTAATTCGATTCAATTATAATAGACGACGATCTTCAGCTCTTGATACGTCTTAAAAATGTCCATAGGAGACAATATCAAAGAACACGCGATCCTGCCATGAAGGTTATCTGGCGGGATTTGCAAAAACAAATTAAAAAGCAATTCTCTGCCCTGAGGAACAAAACTTTTGAAAATAATATTTCTAAATTAGACCCGAGTTCCAAACCCTTTTGGAAACTCACTAAAATTTTGAAAAAACCTCAAAAGCCTATTCCAGCGCTTAAAGAAGGTGGTAAAATTTTGATCACAAATTTATAAAAAGCTCAGAAACTTGCTAAGCAATTCGAGAGTTCCCATAATTTCAGTTTGGGTCTTACTAGTCCTATTGAGAATCAGGTTGCTCGGGATTTTCTGAATATTTTCTCTCGGGAAAATATTTTTGATGATTCCTGGGGGACTGATTTAGACGGTAAGGTCTATAACTAAAAAGTT
Source organism: Ochlerotatus camptorhynchus (assembly GCF_037179485.1). Lineage (NCBI taxonomy): Eukaryota > Metazoa > Arthropoda > Insecta > Diptera > Culicidae > Ochlerotatus > Ochlerotatus camptorhynchus. The sequence continues at coordinate 105,785 of NW_027040594.1, forward strand.
TCAAAATATGAAAGTTCCAGGTGATGATGGAATTTTCTATATCCTCATCAAAAAACTCCCGGAGAGTACCTTGTCTTTCTTGGTAAAATTATTTAACAGATGTTTCTATTTGGCATACTTTCCTGATAAATGGAAAAATGCAAAAGTTGTCCCAATTTTGAAGCCGGATAAAAATCCAGCTGAAGCTTCTAGCTACCGTCCAATAAGTTTGCTTTCTTCAATAAGTAAACTTTTTGAAAAGATAATTTTCAATAGAATGATGCTTCACATCAATACAAACTCAATTTTTGCAGATGAGCAGTTTGGATTTCGCCATGGGCATTCAACTACTCATCAACTCTTAAGAGTTACCAATTTAATTCGTTCAAACAAATCTGAAGGCCACTCAACTGGAGTTGCTCTTCTAGACATAGAAAAAGCATTCGACAGTGTTTGGCATGAAGGTTTGATTGCTAAATTGAAAAAGTTTAATTTTCCACTTTACATTATGAAATTAGTTCAGAATTATTTAACTGACAGAACTCTGCAGGTAAATTACCAAAATTTCAAATCCAATCGACTACCTGTTAGTGCAGGAGTTCCTCAGGGTAGCATTATTGGACCTATATTGTATAACATTTTCACTTCGGACCTCCCTGGTTTGCCTCAGGGTTGCCACAAATCTTTGTTCGCTGATGACACAGGCATTTCCGCTAAAGGAAGAAGTCTTCTTGTTATTTGCAGCAGACTGCAGAAAAGTTTAGATATTTTCTCTTCTTATTTACAAAAATAAAAGATTTCTCCCAACGCCTCCAAAACTCAACTTATAACATTTCCACATAAGCCTAGAGCTTCGTTTTTGAAACCTAGTAGTAGTCACATAGTCACTTTGAACGGAGTTCCAATTTCCTGGTCAAACCAAGTGAAATATCTTGGATTAATACTTGACCAAAAATTAACTTTTAAAGATCACATTGAGGGCATTCAAGCCAAATGTAACAAATATATAAAATGTTTGTATCCTCTTATAAAGAGGAAATCCAAACTTTGCTTAACGAATAAACTTCTAATATTTAAACAAGTTTTTAGACCGGCCATGCTTTACGCTGTGCCAATATGGTCTTGTTGTTGCACTACCAGAAAAAAAGCACTTCAAAGGATTCAGAACAAAATTCTGAAGATGATTTTGAAGTTGCCTCCCTGGTACAGTACTACCGAAGTACATAGAATTTCGAATGTTGAGACTTTAGCACAAATGTCCAACAAAATAATTAATAATTTCCGGCAAAAATCGTTACAATCCTCAATTCCCTTTATACTTAGATAAGATTTAGTTTTAATTTTTAGTTTTAAGATATCAATTGTTATACTGACATTCAGGTTTAAAAAACCTGTTTAAAATACTGAATTTCCAAGACAGGAACAATGTAAAAATATTTATATATATATATATATATATCATAACAATTAAGGCTGGTAAGTTACTGTAGTAACTGGAGCAGCTAGGTTAAAATGAAATGTAATTTATTTTGAATTTGGAACAAATAAAGAGTTAAAAAAAAAAGCGCAAAGTTCCAGTTTCAATGTTGTTTGTTTTGTTAGGGTTGATATTTGTGCTCTTGAAATGTCAATGTGATAATGACATAAATCAAGTTAGCGATCCATCTTTAACCTAATGAATTAAAATGCCTAATTTTAACCGAACAAGCTGTTGAAAGTTCGGTAAAAATTACCGAAGTCGGTAATCATTTCTAAGCGTGTAAAGATTATGAGAGCAGAGGGGACCTAAATCGTGTCAAACCCATCATGTGTTACATTTTTTTTGTTCATTAATTTATTTGATAATGCTCAACCGAATTAACTTTACAGAGCCGAGGATTCTTGGTCACTATACAGTACATCTTAAAACTATAGTCAAAAGTAGAGCTTCCAACCCGGGATGTCCCAGGATAGAAATCCCGGGACTGTTACATTTCCCGGGATTTCCAAATCCCGGGATCGCGTGTACCCCAGGAATTTTTAATTTGAGACTCTTTTACCACTTTAAACCTTTCTTGGAATATCTGTAGCAGAATTTGAATCCAGAACTTTTACATCTTATGAAATATATCTCTTCCCTTAGTTTGCCATTCATTCTGATTTTTCGAAAGAATTGCACACAGACATCACGTTTTGTATATGATCGATGTACAAGAAGCACTCGTGAAAAATACGATCTAGCAGTGAAACAAACCGTGAACATTTTGATTCAATCAGGTTGAACGTCGTGAGATGTCCATCATTCATAGTTGATCTAAAACCATTGAAATGCATTGTTAAGATGGTTGGAAGTACGTAGTGCTAGTCTCAACTGATGAAAAGACTCAGTATTTGCAGTTTTTAGAGTCCTTCCTTAGATTAGCGAGCGGAATCTTGTCGTTACGTTGAAAGGTATGCATTACCTTTACCCGTTTGTATGAAATCTATGTAATCCTAAAGCACGGCAAAATAGTTTTTACAAATACATTCATGAGAGAAATCATCCACCATGATCATCATGATCTGCACAGACTATTGTGCAGTTTGGCTGACAGACATAATATCACGTCCCATTAGAGAACTTCTTAGATGTCAAGAGACATTCATTTGATTTTAGCGAACTTCATAGAAGTTCGTGGAACTTCGTAAAAGTTCAGGGAACATCATAGATCTTCAGGATACTTCGTAGAATGTTAAACAACTTCGTGGACGATGATTACGGAACATCGCATGAATTATTTGAAATTCGTACAAGTTCAGCAAGCTGGGCAGAAATTCAGTTGTAGCCATCGAAAAATTAAAAGATGTAGGCTATCGAAAAATCTTTGAAGTACTGGGAACTTCGAAGAAGTTGATGAAAAATCCCAGGATTTCGTAGGGGAACTTTATATAGGCTTTGAGTTCATGGAACGGAGTTTAAGTTCAAGAAACTTCTTGAAAGTACACGAATGTTCGTTTAACTGATATTCACGGATTTGTGATGATATCTCTGGATATTATTCAAGACTTTCCAACTTAATCAAGTAATGTTCTGAATATTTGCAAGTGTTCAAAAATTCAAAAGACGTCTTCTTGACATCCTTCCCAGACGGAAGTTTGACGAGAGAGTATTTAAAGGATGTACAGCTGGTCGGAGATTTAAAGACCTCTGGATATTTGTCAAGACTTCAGGTCGATCAATTATTATTCTTAAGATAATTCAACTGTTCGTAAAATTCAAATAACGTCTCTATATAGTCTCTCAAGATTACTGGTTGGTCAGATATTAGTAATTTCAGGTTGATCAGGAAATCTGAAGATCTTAAACTGGGCAAACATTCAATTGACTCTCTCAAGATGGCAGATCGGTTAGGAAGTACTTAAAAGATCTCCAGCTGATCGAAGATTTCAATAAAGTCCTCTGGATATTTTTCAATGCTTTAGGTTGATCAAGTATTATTGTGAAGATATTCTCCCAAAACTGAACGTTGATCAGGAAGTATTCAAAAGATCTCCAGCTAATCGAATATTTCCTTTGAATATTCAATTGGATCAAGTTTTATTTTGAAACATCCGATTTTGGTTACATTATTCATATTCAACATATTCAGGAAGAAGCTTAAAATATGAAATCAAAAACTTCATTTATTTACCAAAAATCTTCACATGCCAGCTTAAAATAAAAACAAATCCATCGGAAGTCTGCTTCAGCTTCCGCATGTCTTGAAACAACTTCACATATCATGAAATGTCTTCAAAATGTCTGCATATCTGCCTTCACAGAATTTAAAGTGTCTTCAAAATGAAGAAATGTCGTTGAATATGGTGTCCCTAGTATTAAAGAAATCTCCTTTTTTAATCATTCTTCTAAGGAGATGAAACATACATTTCAGAACATCGTTAAAGTAAATTAGATACATTCGAATATTAAAACAATTTACTGTCTTTATTGACTTCACGGGATCCCGGGATTTCCCGGGATATCAAATAAATATTTCCCGAATCCCGGGATGTTGAAAAACACCGAGAAATTGAAGCTCTTGTCAAAAGGTACAACACAATAAACACTTTATATTCCGCTATCCAAAAAGCCTCCTCCATCAGAACTGGAGCCGCTTTCAGTGGTTTCATTGTATGGCAGTTAATGGACGCAAAACGTGGTCAATACTCACGCACTCAGCACGAAACGGTTGCTTTCCAAAGTCGACGACGCATCGACCGAAACAACTGCTGATGAAGAACAATGAGGAGGACCACACAATGGTTGCTGCCGAAAAAACAGACGATCGCGTGGCACACATCGAAAGTGGCCTTACGACTTATGACGGTCGACGAATTCAACCTCTCGCGCCGTAATACTAATGCCCCCTACTACTTCTGTTAATCATTACCTCTTGATCTGGATTACAAACCAATGATTATTAAGACCGAGGTCATATTCCATTATTCCATGCAAGATTATTCTCGGCCGTAGGATAGCCTGCTTAGAGCACTCTAATTTGTACAAGGTTATAGCAGCTGGGCTTGTGGAGAATACACTGCACCCGATGAAAGGCATCAGCCGAAACGACCGGTGCACCCACACAGAAATTCAAAACAACCCAAAATTAAGTTCTTTTCACTCATCTCCCATGTTCCGTACGATAAGCCAAATTTGGGTAAACCGGCTCAAAGTAGTTTGCATTTAAGCACGGCAAAAAAAATTACCCATCGCTAAGTTATTTTCAATTTTTTCTACCCAAAATTAAGTTCAATTAACTCAAATTTGGGTATATCGCATATTACTCAATTTTGGCTTCTCGTACGGAACTAGACGGTTGAGTCGAATCTTTCGTTCTATTTTTGACAACAATAGCGAGAGGAAATGAAACGGGCAGAGGTCAAATAACTCAAATTTGAGTTTAAAAAACCCAAGCGGTGGGTAGTTTTGTTTTTCTGTGCAGTCTTATAGTCGCAACAATCCAGTGACCTACTGCCATCATTAGGAGTAGCACCCGTGTTGGACAAGAATAAACTTGGAACGTTTTAACCGCAACAATTTTAATATACGCTAGTGGAGCTGGAATTACCGCGGCTGCTGGCACCAGACTTGCCCTCCACTGGATCATTGTTTCCAGATTTTGAGAAACCATTTATCCTCACCACAGATGTATCGGATAAGGCATTGGGAGCCGTATTGTCTCAACAGTTTCATGATGGAGAACGGCCAATAACATTTATTTCTCGAACTTTTTCCAGATCTGAAGAAAACTACGCGACAAACGAGAAGGAGATGCTCGGCGTTGTATGGGCACTTCACAGTTTAAGAAATTTTATTTATGGGGCAAAACTAAAAAAAATCAAAGATTTTATCCCCCTAACATTCACGTTATCACTTAAAAACAATGACGCAAAGTTAGAACGCAGGAAATCCTTCCTTGAGGAACACGGCTATGAGATGTTCTATAAATTAACTCCATCGGGGCAACTGTCAATACTATGAGCCCACGCATCATTGTAGACGAAATAGTTTTTCAAGTTTAATTGTGTTTGTTTACCAAATTAATTATCCGTCTGTGCCGATTTCAATCACGGAGTGTCGTAGTTGTGTATAAAAGCTGAAGTTTTCGTCGTGAATTTTTGATTGGAAGTGATTTTGGGCTTTTTATGTGCCAACGCAGTGAAGTGTTCTTTGTGTATTGTTTGATTCCTCCGACGCGCCATTCATCTAACCTCCACGTCGATTTTTCCGAGAAAAGCGCCATCTGCCTGAGAGTAGCGGACAATCGTTTTCATAGCAGTATTCATACCCACACGTACCACTACATCGACTCGTGCAGCCCGTGAAGAATAGCCAAAGGCGTAACACATCATACACCATAGACAAACATAGCTTCAAGTCATGGAGAATTGCAACGTATGCAACAAAACGTTAAGCTCAAGCAAGTTGATAGTTTGCAGTGGATCATGTAACCGGCGATACCATCCAAGCTGTGTAGGAGTGAACAGAAGTCATCTTGCGTCATGGTCTGCTCAAGTGGGACTCCTATGGTTCTGTCAGGCTTGTCGACTGAACTTCGAGCCTGCTGTTTATGACCGTGACAAGATCATCATGAAGGCATTACGTGAGCTTCTCATCAGGATGGATTCGATGGACACAAGACTGGGAAACTATGGAGAGAATCTTCGAACCATTAACGGAATTCTTTTTGACCAGAAGAAAAGAGCATCCAACCTTTCGTTGGATCAAGCCGCCTTTCACAGGACAATCGATCAACTCACACTTGATGATTCGGTTGATCATCTCGATCGTTCCAGATCATGCGATGATACCTCTTTCTTCGAGGTTCTCGATGATATTAACAGTACCATTCATCAACCAGCTGACAATTTCATCGTTGGTAACAAACGTGTGCAAATCGTATGTGGAAATTCCAAAAGCACCTCGTCTCAACAATCAAATCTGAAGTCCACCGACACCGGTGCCACTGCTAACGCCACTGCTGAATCGAGACCAGTTACATCTGCTAATCCTCCCAATCAAACAACAAACCTGATGAACTCCACTTCAATTACACCTCAGCAACAAACCACTGGGCAACCTGGACCATTATCCGTATGAACCGGTTTCAATTCACTCAAGGTTGCTCGAAAAGAGCCTCAGCTGAAAATTGACGAACACCAAGTTGCATACTACGTGACACCTTTCGCACCAGATCAAACCGAAGTAGCTATTCGGGATCACATCTGTGATGTTACCAACGTCGACCTCTCCATGGTGAAAGTAGTAAAGCTAATTCCCAGGGGTAAGGATCAGCGTGACCTAACATTTGTGTCCTTGAAAGCCACTGTACCAAGCAACGTATTATCGCTGCACACACCTGTACCAATACTTACAAGCTGCTCACATCGGACGTCGTCGTACTCAATGTTCCTGTCAATCCAGTACGCACTGCCTGTCACCTTATGGAAGCCCCTAAGCCTATCGACCCAGTCGCGCTTGCTGGTTCCTGTCATCTTAGCCGTTCTGGACCTGCGGTCGAAAATGGTGATGGGGGCTTCCAACCTCCTTTTTCAGGCAAGTATGTGTTCGATAGAATCATTCCATTGCCTGATGACTTTTCGTGTTCCAGCACAGCATTTCGCCTCTCCGATTTCATCAAAGCTTATCATCACACGAATAAACTCTCCAAACCAGAATGCACGGCTTGTTGCCTAATGGAAGCCCCTGATCCACTCGACTCAGTCGCGCTTGCTGGTTGCTGCCATCGTAGAAGTTCTGGCCCTGCAGTTGAGCCTGGTGACGGGGTCTTCCAACCTTTCACTTCAGAAGGATTGCAAGAACACTGCATCTTGCCTTCGCCTGACGATATTGGATGCAGATACGGCGAACCTAGTGAATGTTCTACTCCATGCATCGATGACATCTCTAATGGCCTATCACCGATACCAGAACGCACTGCCTATTGCGTTATGGAAGCCCCTAGCCCTCTTGACCCAGTCGTGCTTGCTGGTTCCAGTCGCCTCAGTAGTTCTGGCCCTGTGGTTGAGAGTGGTGACGGGGTCTTCCAACCTCCTGACACTGGCAAGTATGCGTTTAATAGAACTGTTCCATTGCCTGATGTTCCAGCTCAGCAACTCGCCACTCTGATGATCTCCACCAAAACTTGCGAATCTACTACCAGAACGTGCGTGGACTAAGGACAAAAATTGACGACTTCTACCTGGCTGTTGGCGAAAAAGAATACGATGTCATTGTTTTGACGGAAACGTGGCTTGACGAGTGCATCTTTTCATCGCAGCTATTCGGGAATAATTTTTCTGTCTTTAGAACTGACCGCCAACCACTCAACAGTAAAAAAAAAATCGAGGAGGTGGAGTTCTCATAGCTGTTTCTACACATCTTAGTAGCTGTTTAGATTCATCAACCATTTGCAAATCACTAGAGCAAATTTGGGTGAGAATTGATATGAATGGTTGCATCATCAGCGTCGGAGTTATTTATATTCCACCCGATCGGAAAAACGATCTCAACGATATTCAACTGCACATATACTCAATTGGTGCGGTTGCCGCTGGTCTAGGAGCTAACGACATGGCTCTTCAGTTTGGCGATTACAATCATTCAGACGTATTTTGGATATCAAATGAAAACGGTTACTCTTCTGTGAACATGGATCGTTCCCGTCTTTCAACCGCCAGCTGTGCATTGGTGGACGGATTCAACTTGCATGGATTATCGCAACTCAACCAGATTGCAAATTCAAAAGGCCGCATCCTCGATCTAATACTTGCAAATGACATCGCTTTGCCTAATTGTACGGTTTCAGAAGCCATCGAACCACTGACTTCTATTGATATTCATCATCCAGCCATAGAGGTTGCATTATCCCATACGGTCCCAGTTTCATACGAAGCGGTGCATGATAACACCAGTTTCAATTTCCGAAAGGCTGATTTTGCTGCGATGAATCAAGCTCTACTTGCTATCGATTGGAGTTACCTTAATTCATTCCAGAACTTGGATGATGCTGTGGATTTTTTTCACGAACGCTTTATGCAGTATTATCGCTGAACATGTACCTCTTGCTGGAGCTGCACAGAAACCACCCTGGTCAACCAATCGCTTGCGAATGCTTAAACGCCACCGTTCTTCGGCCCTTCGAAAATATTGCAGCAGTCGTTCGTTGCACTTAAAACTACAGTTCAATCGTGCAAGCCGAGCATACAGGAACCACAACCGTTTCTTGTACGCTCGGTACATAATTCGGATGCAGCGCAACCTACGTACCAACCCGAAGCAATTTTGGTCGTTTGTCAAATCTAAACGTAACGAAGAGGGTCTTCCTTCGTCAATGTATCTAGGAAATCTCTCTGCTGACTCAACTGCTGAAAAATGTGAACTCTTTGCATCCCAATTCAAAGTGTCCTTCAATAATTTCGCTGCGCAACCTGCTCAAGTTGAAGAGGCAGTTCGAGATACTCCACAGGACGTCTTGGACTTCGACAATTTCTACATCGATGAAAATGAGGCTGCGAGGGCAATAAGTAAACTGAAATTCTCGCTATCTGTTGGACCTGACGGAATTCCTTCAGCGATGCTGAAAAGATGTACTTCTGCGCTATGTCAACCTTTGATGAAACTCTTCAACCTTTCGTTTCAACAAGGAGTGTTTCCCTCGAATTGGAAATCATCATTCTTGTTTCCAGTTTTCAAAAAGGGGGATAAACGAGATGTCAGCAATTACCGTGGCATAACCTCCTTGTGTGCATGTTCAAAGGTATTTGAAATCATCTTGAACGACGTTCTTTTTGCCCGCTCTAAACATTACATTTCGGTTGATCAGCATGGATTCTATCCAAAAAGGTCGGTTGCTACAAACCTTGCTGAATTTACCTCTATGTGCATTCAAGCAGTCGATTCTGGGAAGCAGGTGGACGCTGTCTACATGGACCTGAAGGCTGCTTTCGATCGGGTTAATCATAACATCCTTCTGAAGAAGCTGGAGAAGATTGGTGTAACGTCTGCTTCAGTGGATTGGTTCAGGTCGTACCTAACCAACAGATCCTTGTGTGTAAAAATCGGTTCAAGTCAATCGGAGATGTTCGTTAATCAATCTGGCGTACCACAAGGGAGCAACCTGGGACCACTGTTGTTCTCCTTGTTTATCAACGATGTGTCACTGATTCTGCCACCGGGAGTGCGACTTTTCTATGCTGATGATGCTAAAGTCTACGTCATTGTAAACAGCTTTAAAGACTGTCTCGAACTGCAGAATATCTTGAATTCCTTCGAAAACTGGTGCACAAGGAACTGTATGACTCTCAGCATCGAGAAATGTCAGGTAATCACGTTCAGCAGAAAGTTCAAGCCAATCGTATATCCATATTCGTTATCCGGGCAACCTCTAGCGCGGGTACAACGTATTCGAGACTTGGGAGTTAGTCTCGATCAAGAACTCACTTTCCGGTTCCGCTACGATGACATCATCTCTAGATCAAACAGGCAGCTTGGATTCATTATGAAAATTGCTAGTGGATTTCGTGATGTTTTCTGTATGAGGTCATTGTACTGTGCTCTAGTACGGTCAATTCTGAAATTTGGAGCAATCGTTTGGTGCCCTTATCACGATAGTTGGATTACACGAATCGAATCTGTACAGAGGAAGTTTGTACGTTATGCTTTCAGGAACTTTCCATGGCGTCATCCTCAGCATCTGACACCATACCAGGATCGTTGTCAACTACTCGGAATAGAAACGCAGAAAAATAGACATCAAATTGCTCAAGCGATGTTCGTCGTTAAAATCCTCAGGAATGACATTGATTCACCATCCTTACTAGCAAGAATGAATATCTACGCCCCCGAACGTTTACTACGACGACGAAATTTCCTACAGTTTGAACCCCGCAATACCCTATATGGACAGCATGATCCGGTTAGATTTATGTCAGCTACCTTTGATGAAGTTCATTTATTCGACTTCAACGTACCGGTGTCCACGCTACAACGACGGTTTACTGACCATTTTCGTAATACTTGACTAAATTTGTGTAATTTTATTTATGTATATTTGTATGAACCCTACATTATGTTATTCATTAAGACAAAAAAGTGTCAGATGAATTATATCAAATAATAATAATAATAATAATAATAATAATAATATAAACCTGGAAAATCCAACGTAGTAGCTGATGCGCTTTCACGCATTCAAATTAATTCATTAACTCCCACAAAACATTCAGCAGAAGATGATGACAGTGCTTATATACCCTCCACAAAAGCCCCGTAAAGGAAACTTTTATCTAGGAAACCTCGTGAATCAAACCTTTGCTACTTTTAGCAAAAGTGGAATGCCAAACTCCTCGAGCATGTGTGCGTTTCAATAACACAATCGTCGCTACGCAACTTTTGAAATAATAGCCAGAGTCCTGATGAATGTGAGCGTCTTAGTGGAATACCTGTGTAATGAGAAAGAGAAGGATTAGTAATTTCCATTCAATTCCAGTACCTTATTTGCTTATCCTTGACAGATACGCGTATTTCGTCTACAATGTGCAGACGTCTTCAGTGTCTTGTACTAATACTCGACTATACTATATTAAATAGCCAGAGATGTTTGTCCTGTTACAATCGTTGTTACCGTTGGAAACCTTAATAGGCAATACGTTCACTGTTTCAGTGCCAGGTTCTTTCGTTAATATCAGGTTCTTGTTTCAGAAGCTCCCAAGAACTCGTGACATTACTGCCGAAAGTGTTAAATCAGTCCATAAAATTTAACACTTTCGGAAGTGAGCCTATCTTTGAGTTATTCAACATTTTCCTTACTGAACTCAAGCTTTTCTGAAGTTATTAAATATGTTATAAGCAGAATACACGGATCCAGTGTTTCTGATTTTCCAAAGTAATTTAAAACTTTTGTAAAGTTCAGTATCAGCTAATCTATTTTTTCTGAGATGGTCCAGTACTTTTCAAAATGATGCTTAGTTATTCCGTGCTTTCTGAAGTGATTCCAAACTTTCCTAATCTAATGTCAATAAAGACAGATCTTGTTTTTGGAAACGTAGCAACAGTGCACTCCCTACAACTCGAGTTATAGAATTATCAAGTTATAGTTTAACAATCCCATACAAATTCGCTATCGCAGTAGCCATGACACTCATTTTTATTATGGTTATATAACTCGATATCGAGTTAGTGGATATCGAGTTGTGGAGAGACTGTACTTCATCTATGTTGCCAAAATCGAGACCTTTTTCGATGTGTTACAATTGAGTAGCTTAGCGATAAGAATCAATACTTTCTTAAGCGAATCCTGTTGAAAAATTATTGAAAAATTCTTGGAAGAGAGGAGGATCTCTTGCTTTTTGATGGTCTAATTGACCTACATTTGGAAGCGGCCAGCGCTGTTATTGCCTACCGTAAAATATAAGGTCATCAGTTGTTACACATTGCAGATGCATGCTAGTCCAACGCATTGTTTGTTGCTTCTCTATCAGGTAATGTTGTAATAACGGAGTAGCAACCACGAGAGGTTAATCATTCTCATGCTCAATTATGTCTGTACTATCTGAAGTGATTCAGTACTTTCTGAAGATTTTCTGCAGTAATTCATTACTTTTCAAACTGATTCTGAGATTTTCTAAAGTGTTTCAGTACTTTCAGAAGAGATTTTGAACTTTTTTTTAAATGATTCTGTGCTCTCCAAACTGATTCCGTGAGTGTAATTAAATATTTTCTGAAGGGATTCCAAGCTTTTCTGAAATGATTAAGTTATTAAAAAGTGATTCAGCTCTTAAGAAGTGATTGAAAACTTGAAAGAATTGATACAGTACTTTCCGAAATTTTGTGAAGTTTTTCAGTTCTCTCCGGAATTATTTAGGAAATAATTATTTTAGAAAAATTCAGTATTTTCCAAAGGGATTCAGAAATTTTCTTAAGCCATTTTTATCCGACGATTTTTCTTCTTTTTCTGAAGTGATTCAATTCTTTCTGAAGTGATTCAGTAGTTTCTGAAATGAGTGCTTTCCGAATTGATTATGAACATTCTGAAACGATTCAGTAGTTCCAAAGTGATTCCGAACGTTGCTGAACTGACTCAGTGCATTCCTAACTGGTTCAATTATTTTAGAAGTGATTACGTTCTTGCGGAAATGATTACAAACTTTATGGGATGATTCAGTACATTCCAATATTTTCCGAAATTTTCTGAAGTTAATCAATACTATCCGAAGAAATTCCGAGCTTAAAGTTATTCAATACTTTTCTAAGTGATTCAGTGCTTTCTGATATAATTCAGTACTTTCCGTAGTGATCATGAACTTTTCCAAAGTGATTCCAAACATTCCTGAAGATGTTGAGCAAGGTTGCAAATACTCATTTCAGCTAAAGCAATGTTTTTTTTTATTATTATGAAATAATTAGATGCCATGATCATATTTTGAATTGGTAGGATACAAGAAGAGGTTTCAAAGAATATGTTTGACATATTAAACCTGTATATTTCACTTCATGAGAGTCACAATCAGCGGTTTTTCACACACCCACCCACTCGCTCACTCACTCACTCAGCGATCAGCAAATCGCTGATTGTGACCCATAGAAAGCAAAATTTACAGGTTTTATGTTTCAAACATATACTTTGTAACCTCTTCTTATAAGTTACAAGTAAAACATGCCATCATACCATCTTTTGGTTTTATTATCCCAAAAAACATTATTTTAGCTGAAATGAGTATTAATATTGATATTAAGTATTTTCCAATGTGATTCCGAACGTTTCTGAGGTGATTCCTCGGGTGATTCAGTGCATTCCTAAGTGATTCAATTATTTTCAAAGTGAACTTTCAGCAATGATTCAGTACTTTCCAAAGTGATTTCGAATATTTATTAAGTGTTGCCGGTCATTTCTGAAGTGATTCAGCACTTCCGAAGTGAGTCCAAACTTTTCTGAAGTGATTCAGTACTTTCTGAAGTGATTTCGAGCTTTTCATAAGATATTAAGTGCTCTCTGAAATGATTCAGTACTTTCCGAAGTGATTCCTAATTTTTATGAAGTGATTCAGTAAGTTTTTTTTCTTTTATTTAACGTCGGTCTCTGTTCCGCAATCTAGTGCCAATCACCGACGGACATCGATTGCCATCCATTGACGGCAACCGAATGTGCAGGAAGGCAGCTTCCACACCTGCGTAGGATATCTCACCCATTCACAACAACACACCTGGGCCGGGACCAACGGTTTTACTTCCCTTCCGAAGGAAGACGTGACCAGAGATTTTTATGCCTCAGAAAAATCCCACCGACCTCGGCTGGGATTGAACCCAGACCCATTAGGGTGTTAGAAAGCAGTCACGCTTACGCTACCAGTAAGTGATTCTGAGATATTATCAACTGATTCAGTACTTGCCGAAATGATTGCTATTCTCATGTGATTCAGTACTTTCCGAAGGGATGTCGAAATTTTTTATATGATTCCAAACTTCTCACCCATACCTCACCGTGAAATAATTCTGAAAGCATCATCATGTCAAAATTTCTATCTTACACCACTAGGTAGCACCAACTATTGTACACCAATCAGGATTTGCACCGTTAGTGGTTAACCTTAATCAGATGAACTTTTTAACAGCTTAGTGGTATCAGGAGCAAACCATTTCAAATTTAATATTTTCTAAAAATTTCTTCCTAAACGTGGGAAGCTAACTACTTCAAATTTAAAGATTTTTATCAATTTTTAAGAATATTGTTTTTCCCTGTACATGTCGAACAGGGGCGCTAGCATTAGCCATGGCTTTAGTCATCGATTTCTCGCGAATAAAAGCTTACTCATGAAGATTAATAACACCATCAGGTAGAGAAATGTTTCCATAAACAACTAGCATTATTAATTTGAAGGGATGGGTTTTTATTTGCGAGAAATTGTTTACAAAAGCAATTACGCCCCTTTGAAATGTTGGCACTGAATTATCGGCTCCGTAAAGCTAACCCAATTGAGCCTTCCAAATAAATGAACTAGAACGAAGCTGCGCGAGTACTGAAAGTCTAAGCGTCAACATTGCATTCAAAAGCTTTAAAAGCTCAACAATGCAACACTTACTACCCTCATACCGAGTCAAACCAATTATTGTATATTACATGTACAATTTGTATGATTTCGAAGGACAGGGTTGATTGGGATCCACAAATGGCTACATCCACAGGTTTGCCTTAACGGCGCCGGTGGTGTAGTGGTAAGCGTGATTACCTCTCACCCCAGCAGGCCTGGGTTCAATCCCAGTCGGCGCCGCCGGGATGTTCTGAGGCATAACATCTCTGATCACGCCTTCCTTCGGATGGGAAGTAAAGCCGTTGGTCCCCGGTTCATGAGTTGATGGGTCGATAGGTAGGGTCCAGGTGTGGGAGCTGCCTTCCTGGCACGTCGGTAGCTTTGACGAGTGCACGGATGGATTTGAGTTCACTCACTCGACAAAAAGTGACACAACAGCGGGGCCCTGTTTACTATAAATGAACACATATGTGTTCATTATTAGTAAACAGGGCCCCGCTGTTGTGTCACTTTTTGTCGAGTGAGTGAACTCAAATCCATCCGTGCACTCGTCTATTGGTGCTCAGCACAGAAAACAAGTTCGACGGAAAAAAAAACAAACCAAAGGAGGTTTGCCTTGTAAAATAAACTGTGATATCGGTCATTTTTGGCTTCTATCAATCCATCAAACACTTTTAGAAATTAGAGCCCATGCATTAATTATGTCACGCTAAATCGAGCAAAAAATTACCCTCCCTCCCTATCGTGACGTTCTTCCTATACCTAATGCATTGTTTGTCGCAAAATTTTAGACCCCCCCCCCACTCCCCCCTAAAGCGTCAACCCTTATTTCCAAATCAGAGAAAAAATAGCATTTGGCGACAGATTATCAGCTTTAATGCGATTGTCAGATGCGATGATTTTTTTTCTAACGAAATTATGCGCGCTTTAAGTTGATCTGAAAAAAAATCATTCGAATTTACAACCCTATTCGCCCGTCTCCGAAAATAATCATTCTCTTTTTATTTACCATCCAATGTTATTCATTCTCTTTCTCCCAGCACAGCTCCTACTAACCGGCGGCGGCAACCTAGTGTCATGTGATCCAGCTCTATTATCTCTCTGTGTTGCCTAGCGACGACCAAAGCTGCCCAACACCGAGAGAAATGCAGCAAACTCACATCATTATGCTGCCAAACCACGTGGTCGCTTTCGTTCGCAATGATCCGGTCACTCGCTGGGGTACATCGGATCGGATATAACTGCTGGACGCGATGCATTCCTAAGAAGAAGTCGATAGAGAGAGTTTTCAACCATCATCAGGCGAAGTTTGCCTCTCCTGGGTAGGCATACAGTTTGCTTTTATCACTTCTGTTGGATGTCATTTTTACTCATTCATACCACGCAAATACCTCGTGTGTGTTTACAAAGTACGGGTGTCGTCAGCTGCTCGCGTGATTGCTTTTGCGGTGTTTGGAAGTGGAAGTTTTTCACAGTTTTGCTCCGAAGAGTTTCGATGTAGAAAATCCCGGCAAACATGGACACGGAAGATTTGTACTGGGTCTCGTTTACGCTGGTAACCGTGGTGGGATATTATACGTTCAAATTGCTCACACGATACAGGAGCTTCTTTAAAGCCAGGGGAGTTGCCTACGAGAAGCCGCACTTCATCTATGGCAACCTGCTAGAAGTAAACAGCGGAAAGCTGTCCTCGCTGGAACTGATCGCAGATTTCTATCAGAAGTTTAAAAATGAAAGGTGAGTTTTAATGCAATTTGCTGATGGTATCATTTGACATTGGGACGACATTTTCTTTAAGGGTCTTCGGTTTCTTCAACTATCTCACCCCGGTGTACTACATTCGCGATCCGGAGCTGGTACGCAAGTTGTGGGTTCACGAGTTTGATTCGTTCTCAAATCATGCGTACTTTCTCGATGAAAGCAAGGACCCCATTCTGGGTAATCAGCTGCACCTGATGAAGGATGAAAAGTGGCGACAGATGAGACACACTTTGAGGCCGGTTTTTGCCGGTCAGAGTGTTGCTTTGATGAGCTCGCTGATTCGAACCAATTCGCTGGATCTGGTCGACTATCTGAAGGCTTCCGTCGATTCAGAGCTGGAATTCAAGGGTGTCTTCCAGAAGTATACATTCAATGTGATTGCCAGCTGTGCCTTCGGGTTGGAACTGAACACCTTCAAAGACGAATCGGATAAATTTTGCACATACGGAA